>NC_056733.1:97071147-97213647 GCF_019279795.1 Protopterus annectens
TGACATAGCTTTGTATGTTAGGCAGAGATCGCCTCTGAGTAGGCAATATGCGAATGAGTAGAGCTGGAGTTTTTTGAGACAGTCTGCATATGGCAACTGTTTGAAGCCAGTAATCCTCTTAGTGAGGTATTTCTGTGGCCTTTCCAATTGTTGTAGGTGTCTTGTGAGATACATGCCAAATGGGGCATTGTACTCTATAACAGGTCTGATGAGGGATGAGTAGAGAGGAACAATTGCCTATTTTTTTCTAGAGAAGAACCCTTTTGTGATGAGGTGTCCCGCGTAGAAGGATTTCCTGACTACTGTGGTGATGTGGTTATCAAAGGAGAGACTACTGTCCACCTGTGTCCCGAGGTCTCTTATCACACTTTCAATGTTTAATGAGCTACCACCTATGTGGTAGTTCATGGGTACCGAGTTTTTCCCAAAGGGGATGACAATGCACTTCTTGGCATTGAGCTTGAGGCCATTACTTTGACACCAAGCATCTGTTTCTGTGAGGCCCTTTTGTAGAATGTCTACATCATTAGGTGATTCTATTATGGCTCCCAGTTTGCAGTCATCTGCAAACTTTGTTAGCCAAAGACCTTCTGTGTTGGCCTGAACTTCAGAGAAGTAGATGCTGAACAGGAGAGGACCCAGGACCGAACCCTTTGGTACTCCACTTGTCACTGGCCTGAAGTCGGACTTGGAGTCAGCTACTTTTACTGTGTGGGTTCTGTCAGTGAGCCAGTTGGCCACCCATCTTGTGACATAGGGATTTATGCCCTGTTTAGTGAGTTTATCTATAACTCTAGAGTGGGGGATGGTATCGAAAGCCTTGGTGAGGTCAGGATAGGCTGTGTGCACTACCTTGCCCTCACCTACGGCTCTATTGACTGCCTCAAAGAAGTCAATCAGGTTTAGTAGACATGATCTACCTTTTACAAACCCAAACTGTGTGGGGTCCAGGGTTTGGAGGTTACCTATGTCTTTGTTTATAAGCTCCAAGAGGATATGCTCCATGGCCTTGCAGACCAGGCTCATCAGGCTAATGGGGCGGTAGTTTCTGGGGTCTGTGGTGGCACCCCCTTTGTGGAGTGGGATAACCGTCGCTGTTCGCCATTCAGTAGGCACATAGCCTGAGGTGAGGCTATGATTGAACATGGTACTTACGTGGGGGTGCCAGTTCATTCTGTAGTTCATGCAGTATGCAGCTTGGGATGTTGTCTGGTCCCATGGATGCTCTGTTCTTAGCTTTGGAGAGCGCGGTCTTTACTTGTTCATCCATGATTACAGGGGCTTTGCATTCTTGCGGGATTAAGATGGGCCCTTTGGAGGGTGAGAGGGGGGGTAAAGTTAGCACTGAACCTATCTCCCAGGATGTTGGCAATATCGGTTGATTCTGTATATTTAGTGCCATTGTGCTGTAGCTCAGAGCAGATCTGAGTGTTACCAGTGAGATTCTTGACATAGCTGTAGAATGCTTTGTGGTTGTCATTGGAATCAGTGTCGATTTTATTTTCATAACTGACTTTGGAGGATTTCATGAGGGATCTCACCTTCTTGCTGAGGCTGACCAGGGAGTTCCTCCAATCTTGGGATTTTACTCTTTTTTGCAACAGCTTCTTCCTTCTGTTGTAGAGTTTGTTTATGGTAGGGGACCACCAGATTGGCTTCCTTTTTTTTGGAGGATAGCATCTTGGTTCTGTTGGGGATGGCACGATCCATGGGCATATGTATGTGCTTATACAGTGCATTTGTGTAAGATTCAGCAGTCGTACCTCTATTTTCCATCTGCATGGGTGTCATGAGGTTTGCCACTTCTGTCTTAAGAAGCATGAAGTTGGCTTTGGAGTAGTTTTTGATGGTGGTTTCCTTAATGGGGGGGTGGGATATGGATGTCTAGGCTGATTAGCTTGTGGTCGAATCTGACCAGCGAGGAGTTGCCCTCTGGCATGGAGCACCGGTTACCCATATTGGTAATGACCATGTCCAGGATATTGCTGCCCTGGTGGGGGTGTGGACAAGCCGATCCAAGGCATTGGAATTTATGAATTCCAGAAAACGTTGAGCGAATGAGTTGGTACATGAGTAGTGTTCCCAGGTGTGGATATCTTTAATGAATATGGACACGCCTCCACCTTTAGTGTTTCGGTCCAGGTTAGGTGGCCGAAAGATGTGGTATAAATTATAGCCTGGTAATGCAGGGGTGCAGCCTGGAGCTTTGAACCAGGTCTCTGTTACTGCACAGATGTAGATATTCTCCATTTTATGGAGTGGCTTGAGTGAGTGCATTTTGAGGTTTAAATTTCTAGCATTGAGTAGCATTATCCTCAGAGTTTACTTGCTTGTACCTGTTATGGTGGTGAAATTAGCATTTGAACCTTGCCCTAAAAAGGCACTATAGGGGGTGGCAAGAGCCTTAGCCAGTATCTGGAATCCCAGGGGTGACAGGTGCAGGTCATCTCTGGCAAAGCATCATGGTCTGTCAACCATGTTGTCCCAGGCAGACAGATACTGGATACCCTAGAATGACACCAGATGCTTAGCCAATTGTTGAAGTCAATAATTTTGTCCTTGTACGGTGGTATCATTCTGGGTGATGGTAGGATGCTACTCAGGGCTAGGGTCATACCTGCCTGGGCTACAAGATCTGAGAGCTCCCCCATGTCTCTTTTCATGTAGTCCATGGAGGTACATCTCAGGTTGTTCACACCAACATGGACAATAACAGAGTCGTATTTGTACTTGTGGAGTGACCTGAGTGCATGCATTATGTGGCAGATTCTGGCACCCGACAGGCAGCTGACAGTAACTTTCTCCTTGTTTAGCCTGACAAGTGGGACATCAGTGTGCCTGACTTCAGAGTCACCTATGACTAGTGTGTTGCATACGTTGTTTTGTCTTATGGACTGAGGTAGAGTGGCACACTGATTTTGTGGGCTATGTGTCATTTGGGTAGTGTTGGGGGTGGTGGTTGCCTGCGTTTCAGCTTGGAAGGTCTCTGTTGCTTGGACAGATTTTTATTGAGAGCCTCTGTGAATGTGGGTGTGTGCTTTGTGTTTCTATGTGTGGGTTTTGGTAGTGTGGGTTTTGAAGGACTATGTGCTGAGTGTGGTGTGGTGCAGGTATTAACATTCTCCTCTTGACTGTCTAGTCCAATCTTGGCTGGAGAGAGCTTGGCTTCCAGTTTGGCTATATAAGTGCATCTCTCACAGGTTTTAGTGTTGGGTGGTAGGAGGAGAGGGTTGTCAGTGTACATGAGGCAATTCCTACAATGCCCCAAGATGCCCAGATTCATCAGTTGGACAGGAGAAAACACCAGGAGCTGACCCAAGGACATGCCTGGATAGGTGCTTATTAATTTAAGTACTAAGACCTGTTTTCCTCTTGACAAGTGAGGAAAGTCGAGTGCTGTAGTAATTTGTAGTTTATTTAGTGCTTACAATGAGTTCTGAGCAAGTGCTGAGCACAAGAAAACAGTTTTGAGTGCTAAAACTAAAACAAACTGGCTAGTTCTAGCTAAAACTAGCTAGTTTTAGCACCAATCCCAAGAAGAGAAGTAGGCCACGGCCTGTTTGTTGATCCACAGTCTTGTCCCAGATTATGTAAGGGTCTGCAGGCTTGTAGCCTTTTTCTGGTAGATGCCTCAAATAGCAACCAGACCAATCAGGTATGTTAAGCACAGACACTCACTCTCCAACCAGAAAGAGTCAGGAATCAATGCACTCTGCTCCTACTCTCATCAGGATCAGAATATAAGCACAGATTCTAAGCTGTGACCTATAAAGCAGTTATTAAACTTTCTGGTGATCAGCAGTCTCCAGGAAATAATGTAACTGCACTCTTTCCCTCACCAGGAGAAAACAGAAGCACTAATCCCAAGATGACTACTGAGAGGCAGAATGTGGGCTCTACTATAACTGCTGGTCTTGCAATACATGCTTAAATATAAGATGAAAAAAATAGTTTATCCTAAACACTGCAATGTGCACTAGAGGAATTAGATGTGAAAGTAGGTAACTTAAGTTTTACCTGTCTAAAAAGTTAAGTTTTAGTGGAGAGTCACTATTTTTAAAACAGCAAGATAGATTGAAAGGGATGGTCACTTTTGTATTCTGGTACTATGAAATACAGTAGGATGGCCAATAAATTTAAATAGTTGAAGGGGAGTGATTTCACAAAATGATAATTCTATGCTTACTCACACCAGCTAGTAAAAGCAGAGAGGAAATGAGATATATGGTCAAATTAACACAAGGGGCAAGCAACTAGAAAGACAGTGGTGTTTAAGAACACAACAATAACCGGGTAGGAGGGTAGGAAAAATTTCTGTCTGACTCACAAGAGACAGAGCTGTGGTCTCTTTTCAAGTGTTAGTATGCAGTTAAAAGCAGAATATAAGTAAAACACAGTGTAAAGAAAACAAATCACAGTATACAAAATAGAAAAAGACAATAAAGTAATAGAAAACACAACAAATAAAAGGAAACTAACCTTTCCTTCACAGCAAATTGTAGCAGAATCTGGGTGAGCCTTTCCAGTAAAGCTCTGAAATGTTTTATTTTACCCCTTAAATAGAAGGTTTAGTTCCTAGCTCCACCCCCTCAGTTCACAGATGATTAACCTTAGCTGACCTGTTGTAACTTATGTGTGACTCCTTAATTGACCTCTTCTAATTTATGTCTGACTCACAAGAGACAGAGCTGTGGTCTATTTTCAAGTTTTAGTATGCATTAAAAGCAGAATACAAGGAAAACACAGTATAAATGTGTTACCAGTTGTAATTATTATGCAGCCATTGGAGTGAGGTGATTACATTCTGATATCTGGAAAAAGAAAATAAGTTAAGTGTTACCATAGCACGAGACCCACTCTTGACAAATGTTAAAGACCCCCTGCCTAATTTGTTAAGGTTGGGTCTCACTCTAAGTAGTCAAATCTGCCAGTACTGACCAGCAAATGACAATGGCAGAATAAAACAGATTTGATTCTGCCTGGTGTCTGTGCAGGTAATGTGCTCCTGACTTATAAACATATAAAGTTGATAGAATAACAGGATTTGTGTTAGCCTGCATTTTCTGAAGTATACAAGTCTGAAACTCAAATATGTGTCATTATTTTGTGACTTCATCCTCAGTAAATTGTGAAAATCTGGACAGTTGAAAGGCATTGCACTGTGAATGTAAGCATAAGAGATATATTTTACACTGTCTTTCTGAAAGTGCTTGCTATGCACTTTATGTATTTTGAAGCCAGCAATTTTTTTAACCAGTAGTGCATGGAGCAGATAAAGCACCATGCATTACAAATAATTAAGATCATGTCTCTGATCATAACCCTTAATTATGTGTTCATGACATTAATGCCAAAATTCACATTAAAGCAAATTTCTTGGCATCCATATCTCAAACACATAATAAACATATGCTCAGCAATCCACTATATTATGATTACAGCCCAATTACTTTACCCCACATACATGTGGATTCTCACAATATGAGTTATTTTTCTGAAACTACAAGAGAGTACAAACAATTACACTCCATATGTTTATTGACAGCTCACAGGAAACAACAGCTTGAGTTTAACAAGCAATTTCAACATTACAGAAAACTGTGTAATAATTATTCATGCAAAAAACGGTAACTATTATCCATTAGAGTAATTCAAAGTACATTTTCAAATGGGTTAAAGTATTATCAATTGTAGGTAGCAGTCTCAGTAGTCCAATAGGTGCCATACTCACCTTTGGTGCAGAAGGTTGTGGATCTTTTCCCACTCTGGGAGTTGGATTAATGTTTCCAGTACTGACACTCAAGGGGGTGCTGCACTCCTGAATGTGTCATCCTTCAGATGAAATATTAAGCTGAAGTGCTATCTGCTTGAGGTGGTGGTAACTCAGGTGGATATAAAAGATCCCGTGGCATTTATTGAAAAGAGTAGCAGTTGGTTTGTTATATTAACACTTTTCCATCTTTCTTTCATTGTTTACCCATTCATTAGATTTATACTTTATATTACACTTTATACATCTTAATAAAACACTTTACATGTTCAATTTCCTAAATATATTTAACAACCATTTTATTCTCCCACCCTTACAACCATTTATTTGTATCATGCCTTACTTCCTCATCATCTTTTCTTTTGTTATACAGTGATTTTTCATATCTTGTTTTCCAGAACCACCAAAATACTAATGAATAATACTGTATCCCATTTTACAATTTTTTTCACTCCCCGCATTATATTCTCCAACAACATTATGTCTGTATCAATGTTTTTTTAAATACTTTCCATTCATAAACATCTTTGAATAATGTCCAAAAATCTTAATTTTCTTACAATCCAAAAAAAAAAACAATCTTGTGATGTCTCTTCAGTATTACAGCTATTATACATTTTTTCTTCTATCATTTGTGTTTCATATGAATGTTAACTAACAGTTTGTCCAATAATAAACACCACAGAAATTCATTGGCTTCTTTCCTGCCTTTTCTTTATTGCATTCTTGCATTCACACATTTCCCAAGGGTCACTATATTAGTTTACTCTCATTATTTTTATACCACTCTTTCCTTTCAATATCCGCTTTATTTATATCAAATTTCCATGTCTTTATTTTACTTTCATATTCCTTCTCTTCTAAACCTTTTGCTTCTCTTTTTCTTTTCTTACTTCCACCCATTCACATTCCTTTATATTTTTCAAATAATAAAATGTCCTTGTATTGTCTTGTTTTAGACATGTTTTAACACCCCCCCCAAAAAAATTATTGATGCTAAGAAAACAACTGAATTTATTAAATTCAATCCCCATTTTGTTTTACATTATAAACTACTCCTTTTGATTGGATTTAACAGTGCTCCCCCCAAAAACTGAGAAACTTCTTTTTTCCCTTTCAAATAATACTTTTGCCTAAACATCATTCTTTTTTATTTTTTTTATTGTGTTTATATAATTTTTTTTTTCTTCAAGACATCCTTTGCCCCTTTTTCCACTATTCTTTCACAAATTCCATTTTGCTTATTAAATGCCATGTTTCCTTCTTCCATTGCTCTTTCACAAATTTTAATTATATTTTAAACTTTTCTTCATGCATCATTCACGACTTTGTCAAACTGCCATAAAACAGCTTCACTTACATATGAGCTTCCCAGAACTGCCTTCTTTCTTTTCTAAGACATTCTGTTCTTGCATTTTTCCTGTCAGTTTTTTTAACCTCTTTCCTTCTTTTATTATATTTTCATTCTCTCCTGTTATTGCTCATGTAACCCTATGATCTGAAAAGTTTGCTTCTCTATTTAAACAATTTCTGTTTTACATAACTCCCTCTTTTAAGTATATTCTCTCCCTTTACTTATTCTTAACCTACAATTATTTACAACTTCTCTCAACATTTTACATCATGTCTTATTTTAGCTTTTTCCTTTCTTAAATTACAATTAAAATCTCCCACCACCCTAATAGACATATTTACTATCACATAATTTTGAATTTCCTCAAACATTTTTTCTTCATTTACACTTGTATACATACATGCTACTACTATTCTAAACACCATCTGCCCCTTTCTTACATCTCACGCTAAAACCTTGCCTGCCACCAGCACCATTATATCTAATAATTTTATGTCTTTGTTCTTTTAGTAATACTGCAGTACCCACATTTGTCACTGCTGCTCTTTAGTCTTGTCCTTAACCCATTAAGCTGTCTACTTAACAAATTAGGTCATGACTACAATTTGACTCTTAGGAAACAACAAAGTGTAAAGACTTATTTTCTTTTCCAGGGATGCCTTAAAACTATATATCAGTGTTAAGCAGGAATGGAAATCAAACCAGAAGCAGATAAAAATCAGGCAGCAACTGAATGTGCCAGAAAACAAAAGAATATAAGGTGAAATAAAAGATGAGAAGGCAAAAAATTTGAAAATGTATAAATATAGTTGCAAGTGCAAAAAACTCTTGGAACAACCTCATGTCGGTCAGGAATGAACCCAGGAATGGTTAAGGAGAGTTGATTTTAAACCAAAAGATCAAAGGTTAATATCGGTGGCCGAAGATAGCTGACTACATACACATTGGTTTACAAAGTCCATTGATCATGTGGAAGAAACTTCAGTAAAACAGAACTGGAAACAGTCACACATCATGTTTGCTGGGTGTGATATACTAATGGCAGAAGGACTGTATACTGAAAGGCATAATAATGTGTCAAGACTGTTGCAGTGGGGATTGTGCAAACATTATAATATTGAAGTGGTCAAGAAGCACTGAAACATGAGCCACAAAGCATTATAGAAAATGATGAAGTTTATATCACATGGGATCACCCATTACCAACAGTTCCAAAAATAGATGTGGGAAAGCCAGATATGGTAATCCATGAAAAGAAGACAGCATTATCGTTTATCATTGAAATTTCTACACACAGTGACTGCAGTATTTTTGTCAAAGCTCTCAACTTCTTAGCACAAAAAATCTGGACAAAGCCAAAAATAATGGGGGGACAGCACTCCAAAAATAGGGACACATTTTAAATATTGCTCTTATAAACTTAGAAAGTTGCTAGAATAACAGGTTTATGTTACCATACATTTTTTGAAGGATATGAAGTCCGAAACTCAAATGCCTGTCATTATTTAGTGAATTCTATCCTCAATGATTTGCCACCAAAATCCAGAAAACCACAAATTTTATTATGAATGGACCAAAAATATGAGGCAAAAATCTGGACAGTCTGTAAAAATCTAGACAGTTGAATACAGAGAGAGACACAAAGTGATAAATACCACAATTTACAAGAAGAAGTGAAGGCAATGTAAAGGAAGGACACCCAGACAGTTCCAATGGTAGTAGGAGCAATGGGTCTTGTAAAAAAAAAATTGCAATCATACTTAGGGATGCTAATGATACATGTAACTTCATATGAATTGCAGGAGTCAATACTGGGCACATTGCGGGTGCTGCGAAGTGCACGAATAGCTAACATCAAAGATTGAAACTATACTAATTTCATGAACTTTAATCATACTTTTACTTAGGAATGGAGTCCATTCCCAACATGATACTAGAAACCCAAAAGAGTCGGAGAAATTAAACCAAGAACCAAGAGAATACATATGCACAAACACATATACACACAAACATATATAAACATACATACAGAAACACACACACACACACACACACACACACACACATATATCTATATATATATATATATATATATATATATATATATATATATATATATATATATAGATATATATATATATATATATATATATATATATATATATATATATATATATATGTATATATATATATATATATATATATATATATATATATATATATATATATATGGGGGCACTTTACATGCTCGAATTACTGAAAGCTCGAATTGCATATGGTTGAGACCATATGGTCGAGCTTTCGGTAACTCGAATGTGTAAAGTGTTAAAAAATAACACTTTACTTACCTTAAAACATTACTTGCACACAGAGGCAAGGACCCCTGTACGCTCTGTGTGTAAGTAATGTTTTAATTTTTTTTGCGATGTTGACAGGAAATGGGAAATCTCCCATTTTGCACTTCTGCATACAGCGCGAAATTCCCCACTGTAGCATGATCTCGGAGTTGGTATATTTAAGTAGGGGGGGTGTGGGGTACCCCCTGCAAAAGCGATGTTTGACTTTTTTTGTTTTTTTTTATGTTTCATTTTAGGAGTTCGAGTTTCCGAATATTGAATTTATGGTCTCGACCATATGAAGTTCGGGATTTTGGGAATTCGAGTTTCTAAAGTGAATCCATATATATACACACATATATATGGGAATCTCTACTAAATCCCGAATACTTACATTACCGAAGACCAGAATCCCGAGATCAGATAACCGAAAGACGAGAAGAACGGAAGACCAGAAGCGCGGAATTTGAAATACCGAACACTACACTAAACATACACCACACACATACACATACACACACCGTCACCAAAATCACAAACACACAAACCTACACTACAGAAAAGTGGGGGGGGAGCCCCCCTGCACCTCCCATGTGGGGGGCTGCACCCCCACTCCCATTCTTAAATATTCTAACTCCAAGGTCGCACTATACAGTCAAACACACAAAAACATGACCACACATCTACATTCCCCGCACACACACATATCACAGTCACAACACACACTTACACACACACTAAAGCCCATAACCAACACAACCAAACATAGATACTTACCTAACCTCCTGACATCTATGTACTTCGCGATTTTGAAATTCGCGCTTCTGGTCTTCTGGTCTTTTGGTTATCTGGTCTCAGGATTCTGGTCTTCGGTAATGTAAGTATTTGGGATTTAGTAGTGATCCTATATATATATATATATATATATATATATATATATATATATATACCTATATGCATACACACACAAACATGTATACACATATTAACACACAGTATGGAAGCCATTCTGCTGAAGCACACATTCATCCACCATAAGTGAAAAGGGGCCTCTTCAAGTTAAGGTTCATAAGTACTTGCAAGGCTTCTGATCTGGGAGGCTCTTAAGAAACGTAGTATTTCAGTCAAATGGTAGTTTTTAGCCTCTATATTTTGTTTATGTAAAATATAAATAGGACAGTTATTTGTTGCCCCAGCCATGTGACAGGGTGAATTTACAGCTTCCCATCCATTTAGAGTAGCGTGCAGATAAGTATTTACTATACGAGTGTAGCCTTACTGGTAACTGAGATGACTTTGGCTCCAGAAGAAGTTAGGCAGTGATTTTTGTATACAGTTAATAATTATACAATTATACATTTTATTTAGAGCAATCTCTAGTGCTTTTGCATTTTGAGATCAAGGGGATACCCTAATTTAGCCAAAAAAACAAAACAAAAAACAAACAAAAAACCCCCACATATTTGCCAATGGAAGTTCTTGTTTCAGGGTAATAAGGGGCATCATGTTGGCCAGTTTTAATGTTTGCAATATGCATTGCCCAGCCAATATTATTCACTTAGAAAAGAATGGGTGTCATCCAGTCACTTACTTGTATACACTTTTATTGAGGCCTGGGTATGGGTTGGCTACCAAGATCAAGAAAAAACTTGAGGGAAGAGCCTGGAGTTCTTTGAGAGACAGCAAAAAAAAAAAAAAAAAAAATCACGTAAAGTTTGCCTGTATGTATAAACAGCTGTCAGTGGCCTGTTGCTACAGTAGACAGTTAACAAGCGATCCCTTCAATCTCAGTATCAGCATGGTCCATCTCTTGAGTCCGCCATGAAAAGCTGAATGTCACTAGTTCAATGTTACTAATCTATATTTATTATTTATTTATTTTACATTTGTTTACCGGGAAGTTCCAACTGTGCTAGTAGCCCGTTTTCAGAGGAGGCCCATGGAGAAAAGCAAATACAGTACATTTATTCAACAGAAATGTTGAAAATACAGCTATCAATCAATAAATAAATAAACAAATAAATGAAATAAATAAATAAGTGTTTTTGCAAGGAGGGAAGCCCCCACACCCCACTAATTAAATATTCTAAAACCATTATCAGACAGTGCAGAATAAGGAAAACTCCTTACCCCACTGTTAACGATCCTGCACAAACAACCAGGAAATGCATCTGGAATCCAAATCACACACAGACACACACACACACACACACACACACACACACACACACACACACACACACACACACACACACACACACACACACACACACACACACACACACACACACACACACACACACACACACACACACACACACACAAACTTACACGCACACACACATATGGATGATATACTTTTACTTGATTCTGCATTTGTCAACCAACTAAGTTTGATGCAATGCAGAATCAAGCAAAAATCAACCAAATAGACATTGAACAAATAAAAAGAAGCCCATTTCTTTTACTAAACATAATAATCCTATAACTTGAAGTAAACACACCCATGCATAAAAGCCCCAGCACTGATGCTTCTGGAGCATTTCTCCCCGGGCCTCCGCTGAAAAAAAAGATCTATGGGAACCTTAGTCGGACTTTCAGTCAACAAACAAAAATAAAAATAAAAATAAATAAATCTTCAAAAATTGAACTGTTTTCACAAAGCATACTTCTCTGGGTAAATCTCCATTCTGTCCAAGCCTGCAGCTGGAGAATTTGGTGATGGTGTTAGAGATTCAACTGACAAGTTACGTATTCAGCTTACATGCTTACACTTTTGAGGCAATGTTAAGTCAGTAAAACCCAATGAGTGAAGATTGCAGTACGATTTATTACCAAATGCACAGCAACAGACCTTTCATCCCTAATGGAACTTTTTCAGAAAGCTCTTTTCTGTTTATCAAAGCTCTGTAAATGAAATGCATGCAGTTAGTATTTCCAATCCTTATTTCTACAATGTATGCACAAGCCAGTGCATTTCTTTGTGCCGGTCCCAAGCCCAGATAAATGGGGAGGGTTGCGTCAGGAAGGGCATCCGGCATAAAACTTTGCCAAATCTTTTCATGCAGTCACCAGTTAATATTTCCATACTGGATCGGTCGAGGCCCAGGTTAACAATGACCGCCACCAGTACTGTTAGTCAAAAGGGTGCTGGCGGAAATTGGGCTACTGTTGGCCGAAGGAGGAGAAGAGGTAGAAGGTATGGCCGAAGGCAGGAAGAGAGGAGAAAGGCTAGGACTGTGGTAGTGAGGGTCGGAACTTTGAATGTTGGCAGTATGACTGGTATAGGGAGAGAGCTAGCTGATATGATGGATAGAAGGAAGGTTGGTATATTGTGTGTGCAAGAGACCAGATGGAAGGGGAGTAAGGCTAGGTGTATCGGAGGTGGGTTCAAATTGTTTTATCATGGTGTGGATGGGAGGAGAAATGGCGTAGGAGTTATTCTGAAGGAACATTATGCAAAGAGTGTTTTAGAGGTGAAAACGGTGTTGGATAGAGTGATGTTTATGAAGCTGGAAATTGATGGTGTAATGATTAATGTTGTTAGTGCATATGCTCCACAAGTTGGGTGTGCAATGGATGAGAAAGAAACATTTTGAGTGAATTGGATGAAGTGGTGATGACTGTACCCAAGGGTGAGAGAGTGGTGATTGGAGCAGATTTAAATGGACATGTTGGTGAAGGGAACAGAGGGGATGAGGAAGTGCTGGGTAGGTATGGTGTTAAACAAAGGAATGCAGAAGGTCAGATGGTAGTGGATTTTGCGAAAAGGATGGATATGGCTGTGGTGAATACGTATTTTAACAAGAGGGAGGAGCATAGGGTGACATACAAAAGTGGAGGAAGATGCACACAGGTGGATTATATCTTATGTAGGAGGGCCAGTTTGAAGGAGATTGGAGACTGTAATGTGGTGGCCGGAGAAAGTGTAGTTAGACAGCATAGGATGGTTGTTTGTAGGATGACATTGGTGATCAAGAAGAGGAGGAGGAGTGTGAGGGCAGCACCAAGGATCAAATGGTGGAAATTGAAAAAGGGCAATTGTGAGGTGGAGTTCAGGGTTGAGTTAAGGCAGGCACTGGTTGGTAGTGAAGAGTTACCAAATAGCTGGGTAACTACAGCAGAGCTAGTAAGAGAGACAGCTAGAGAGGTGCTTGGTATCACATCAGGACAGAGGAAGGATGACAAGGAGACATGGTGGTGGAATGAGGAAGTACAGAAGAGTATACAGGCAAAGAGGTTGGCAAAGAAGAAGTGGGATTGTCAGAGAGATGAAGAAAGTAGACAGGAGTATAAGGAGATGAGGTGCATGGCAAAGAGAGAGTGGCGAAGGCTAAGGATAAAGCATATGAAGAGTTGTATGAAAGGTTGGACACTAAGGAGGGAGAAAAGGACCTGTACCAACTGGCTAGACAGAGGGACCGAGCTAGGAAAGATGTGCAGCAGGTAAAGGTGATAAAGGATAATGAGGGAAACATACTCACAAGCGAGGAGAGTGTGTTGAGGAGATGGAAAGAGTACTTTGAGGGGTTGATGAATGAAGAGAATGAGAGGGAGAGAAGGTTGGATGATGTAGGGATAGTGAATCATGAACTACAATGGATTAGCAAGGAGGAAGTAAGGATAGCTATGAAGAGAATGAAGAATGGAAAGGCTGTTGGCCCAGATGACATACCTGTGGAAGCATGGAGGTGTTTAGGTGAAATGGCAGTGGAGTTTTTAACCAGATTGTTTAATGAAATCTTGGAAAGTGAGAGGATGCCTGAGGAATGGAGAAAAAGTGTTTTGGTACTGATTTTTAAGAATAAGGGTGATGTGCAGAGCTGTAGTAACTACAGAGGGATTAAATTGATCAGTCACAGCATGAAGTTATGGGAAAGAGTAGTGGAAGCTAGGTTAAGAAGGGATGTGATGATTAGTGAACAGCAGTATGGTTTCATGCCGGGAAAGAGCACTACAGATGCGATGTTTGCTCTGAGAGTGTTGATGGAGAAGTACAGAGAATGTCAGAAGGAGTTGCATTGTGTTTTTGTAGACTTGGAGAAAGCATATGACAGGGTGCCTAGAGAGGAGTTGCGGTATTGTATGAGGAAGTCAGGAGTGTCAGAGAAGTATGTAAGAGTGGTACAGGATATGTACGAGAGTAGTGTGACAGTGGTGAGATCTGCGGTGGGAGTGACGGATGCGTTTAAGGTGGAGGTGGGGTTACATCAAGGATCAGCTCTGAGCCCTTTCTTATTTGCAATGGTGATGGACAGGTTGACAGATGAGATCAGACAGGAGTCCCCATGGACTATGATGTTTACAGATGACATTGTGATCTGTAGTGAGAGTAGGGAACAGGTGGAGGAGACCATGGAGATATGCTCTAGAGAGAAGAGGAATGAAGGTCAGCAGGACTAAGACAGAATATATGTGTGTGAATGAGAGGGAGGATAGAGGAATGGTGAGGATGCAAGGAGTAGAGGTGGTGAAGGTGGATGAGTATAAATACTTGGGGTCAATAGTTCAGAGTAATGGTGAGTGTGGAAGAGAGGTGAAGAAGAGAGTACAGGCAGGATGGAGTGGGTGGAGAAGAGTGTCAGGAGTGATTTGTGACAGACAAGTACCTGTAAGAGTGAAAGGGAAGGTCTACAAGAGGGTAGTGAGACCAGCTATGTTATATGAGTTGGAGACGGTGGCATTGACAAAAAGGCAGGACTTTGAGCTGGATGTGGCAGAGTTAAAGATGTTAAGATTTGCACTGGGTGTGATGAGGGTGGACAGGATTAGGAATAAGTATATTAGAGGGTCAGCCCAGGTTGGAAGGTATGGAGACAAAGAAAGAGAGGCAAGATTACGTTGGTTTGGACATGTGCTGAGAAGGGATGCGGAGTATATTGGGAAAAAGATGCTAAGGATGAAGCTACCAGGTAACAGGAAAAGAGGAAGGCCTAAGATAAGGTTTATGGATGTGGTGAGAGAGGACATGCAGGTGGTTGATGTGACAGAGCAAGATGCAGAGGACAGGAAGAAATGGAAACAGGTGATCCACTGTGGCGACCCCTAACGGGAACAGCCGAAAGAAGATGATTTCTACAATGTAATGTAACTTTTAATTAATGTTGCTCATTTAGTTTCTAGTGAAGAGTTGCAGGGTGCCATTGTTAAGTGTGATTAATCAAAAAATGACTTAGCCTATCCTTAGTTCTTCATATACAGAGTGCTACAGAGCTGAGGTTTGAATGCAAATGCAATACTGGCTTTTAAAAGCCGGTAGTATATTAAAGATGGATCAGGATTGGTTGACACCCCTCCCCCCCACAACACTTTGCTCCTGGGGCACATCTCTCAACTGTCCAAAATTTTTTGCCTCATAATTTTGGTCCATTCCCCATAAATGTTGAGGTTTTATGGCAAATCACGAGGACTGAAGTCACTAAATAATGATATATATTTAAGTTTCAGACTTCATAAGCTTCAGAAAAATGCAGGCAGCTGTAGCTCTGCTGATTGAGCCAGCCACATAAGCAACTCCAGTGTAAATTGTGAAGCAGGTGAATGTAAATGCTGGTATCTTATTCCAAAGGGAATAAAAAACAAAACTGGAATAGAGGTTTGCACACATTTTAAGGAAAGTTGATGCTGTGGGTGGAACTGTAGTCATGTCATGCACAATGTCACAAAGGAGGAGGTGATTAGCAAAGCAGGTGGCAAAGTTTCAGCTTCGGCCCAAAGCAAGAAACTATGATTAGGAAATGAAACAATGCCCCTTTAAGGAGGAATGTAAGAGAAAAGTTGTTAGTAGTTATAGGACACAAGGACGAAAGTTGAAAAAAAATATATAAATAAAGGAAAATAGAATTAAAACATATGACTGCAAAAGAGTAAGAATGAAAATGAGTGTACAGCTAAGAGATCTGAACTTATTTATACATAGATTTACTGATTTTTTTTCATAATATCTAGTACTTCTAGAACTTTTGGTTTAAACATGAAAGGATCCTTATTTTTGTTTCTGACCTCTGCTATAATGTTTCAGAGTTTGGATTTTTAATGCTCAGAAGTTCAGAGATATGTACATGGCACTATTTAAAGAGAACCACGGGTGAATCCACAGTCCTACTACACATGCTGACACATTAGTGACTTACAACACACTTGCTCACTGCCACCTGCTAGAAAAGATGAGTACTCTAACTCCTACTAATGTGATCTTACTACTCAGCCTTCCCAATACCTGGCTTATGAAACTGTATAGTGCCTAATCCAAGTCCTCTCTCCCTAACCATAAAACAACACCCTCCCTCCTTAACCATAAAGTCCATGATTGCTCCCTAAACCTAAAACTCCAACCCCTTGTCTAAACCTGAATTAGTTGATCACTCCCTAAACCGAAACTCCCCCTACTCCCTATACCTAAGTCTCCCCTTCTGTCCCCTAACCCTAAAGCACCCTTCTTGTTCTCCTACCTTAAAGTCCCCTAATGCTTCTTCCTCCAAAACTCTTCTCCCACCCTTAATCCTAATACTCCCTTCCCACTGCCTAAGCCTAAAAACAACCATCCTGTTCCCTAACCTTAAAACCCCCCTCTCACCTCAATCCTAAAACTCCCTTCCCATTGCCTAGCCCTAAAACAAGCATCCCCCTCCCTAGTACTAAAACGTTCCTCCTGATTCCTTAAAATAACCCCCTTCCCAGTCACTGTCCTAGTCTACACTCCACCCACTCTCTTCCAGCGGCTGCCATGCTAACTTTGCTCAGACTTGAATAATGTGTTTGTTAAGGTACAGCAGCTGCTCGCCTAAAGTCATATTCCATCCGTTTGAGCATGAGCAGCAGCCTGTATGAGCTACAAGACACTCAACTCCGTGGCTTAGAGACAGTGGCCTTAAAGTACTCGCAACTCACGTGCTTGCAGTAGAACAGTGAGTCCATATGATAACAAGTAGCTATATTCAAGAAAAAAGAAGATACATTATGTGGTGCTATGTGGAACTTTTAATAAGGGACATGACATTTTGAAAAACAGCAACTGAGTTTGGTCCTATCAAAAATGAATATTCTGCCAATATTTTTATGTTAACATTACAAGGGTAGTTCTGCAGATTGCTTCAGGATTTTAATTTTTTGTCATATGATTTACCTTGAGTGCAAATCTAAATCATTGCCATAATTAAGCCTACTTAAGGATGAAGATGAATAAAGATCCCATCTTATAAGTACTACATAGTACATCAAAACACATGTAAGTGATAAGATGATGAGAACAGGAATATTTAGCAAGATCTGACTTTTGACAGGTGCATCTTGGTGTGTGTAAAAAACATGATTTCATATTTTACATTTGACACCTGAATGACGTTTTGCTTTTATCTTTAGGGAACAGAAACGTATAAGATTATTTAAGTCCAGACTATTTTTTATATTTTGTTAGTATCTTATTCGGTATAAAAAGGGAAGATGAAGACGGGGTTAAGTAAAAACAACCCAGTGCTGAAATATACAAATTTGGGTACTTATGTATTATCGCAACCACATTTTCGCGGTCGCAAAACTCACATTCTTCAAGTGACACGAGGGCTTGAAAACAGATTTTTAGGTTTCGCTCATTGTGGTACACATCTTAGCATGCATGTTCACTGCATGAACTCGCATACTACAAGTGAAATGAGGGCATGAAGAAAGATTGTTATGTTTCTGTAATCACAGAACTTTTCTGAGCATGCATGTTTACAGCAGGAACTTCCCAAAGGCCAAGCAAATGCTATTTAATACAGCCTGTAACGTTTTAGCAGAACTGAATGCTTTTGCACTTTAACATTTTTACTATTTGCAGTTCCAGACAGAATAATTGTGTTATTTATTCTCCAAACTGGCCACCGATAATACATAAGTACCATTATTTGTAATGATAGACTGCACTGTTTTTAATGCAAATGCATAAATGTATAATTCATTTTTAACTGAGAGAATACTACTTTAGAATAGTATGCATTTCTTGATCCACTACAGATGCATCACCATTTTAGTTTAATAAATAGATGACTAAAGAGGGCTACAGTTTGGAGAAATTCTGTAATTACACATTCCATTTGCCATGACAAATCAAGAGTGCATCTGTAATTCACGCTAATCAGAAAGATGATTTTTTTTAATTGTTTATCTTACTGAAGCTAATGCAAACTTTGTCCTCAGCAAGAATGACTTTGAATGACTCCTTACAGTGTTTAATGCCCTCCTTTTACTTGAAGTATGTGAATTTTGCAACCGCGAAAATGTGGTTTGTACCCAAATTTGTTTTGACAGATGATACATTTCAGAGGGAAGCTGTTAGACATAGGCAAACAGATTATTTCATGTGATTATGTAATGTGCATATTTCTCTTTTAAACAGATTTTCATATGCATTTTTACTATGATGTGACTCAGAAGTCATGCCGAGTGTAAAAAATGGAGTAAATGAATTTATCTTTTAATTGCCTGGAGCTGTATTGAACAAGTGCCAAATATCTCAGTTTATTCTTTAAGTGCCAAATCTTCTTGTACCTCTCAGAATAAAAGTCTTTACTCATCAGAGCTTTGGTAAATGTGGTTTATTACATAGTAGCAGCATATAATGGAGGTAGATGCAATAATTTAACAAGGTCCGAACATATCTTATACAGGTTATTTCCTTTTCTCTGTAATGTTAGAATTAAGACAAACTGCACTGTTTTTGCAGTTTCTTGACTATAACTGACTTCTGAGTATCTGAACTGCTGGTAATTTGACCTGACTTTTGTACTTAACTTTCTCCAACAGAACTGATTTCTGTCTGGAAAGTATCTCTCATAATACTAAAACCCTGTAAATGTCCTACAAGTTCTGCACGCCTCTTTAACCTTGGTTCCCAAGTCTTGTACCATCTAAACAAGTTATATTTTTGTACCAAATGTTCTGCACAATCTGTTAGCACATTTAATCTTTATCAGTGCTTTAGCCTGAAGGTTGTTTCACTGAGCTCATGTGTATCCTTTACTGAAACATTATTTTCTAATGAAACTGCATGTAAAATGTGAAATATAAAATGAAGATCTGAACTGGAGGCTGAGCTCAGAGGCTGAGCTCTCTCAACATAGGACTGGCAAGACCAGACAGGAGGAGAAGGTAACCACACACACTACATACCCAGTCACACATAGTACCATCACAACTTCAAATCACACACATAATCACACAAAGACATACTCGGAGGCTCTGATCAAAAATCTACCAAAACAGCAGAGGCCACCAAAGCAGACACCCAAACAACTACCACCTCAGGACTCAACACATGCAACACATAAATCACACAGTCAGAGTGTCAAACAGTCACAGCCCTTAAGGCCAAACACAATGCCAGACACACTCGTCATTGGTGACTCCATAGTCAGACACACTGACGTCCCGCTCACCAGACTGAGTAAGGAGAAGGTCACAGTAAGCTGCCTGTCGGGCGCTAGAATCCGCCACATAACGCAAGCACTCAGGTCTCTCAACAGCAGGTACAAGTATGACTCAGTCATTGTCCACGCTGGTGTCAACGACCTGAGATGTACCTCCTTGGACTACATGAAAAGAGACATTGAGGAGCTCTCTGATTATGTAGCCCAGGCAGGTATGACCCTGACCTTGAGCAGTATCCTACCCTCACCTAGAATGATGCCACAATACAGTGATAAGATGATCAGCTTTAATAATTGGCTTAAATTCTGGTGTCATTCAAAGGGGATCCAATGTCTGTCTGCCTGGGATGACATGCTGGACAAGCCACGCTGCTTCGCAAGGGATGGCTTGCACCTGTCACCCCTGGGCTTCCGGATATTGGTAAAGGCTCTTGCCACCCCCATAGTGCCTTTTTTAGGCAAGGCTCAAATTCTAAACCTACCACCCTAGAACACAAAAAAGGAAAAAAACTAAGGGTAATGCTGCTCAATGCCAGAAGTCTCAATCTCAAGATGCACGCACTCGAGGCCCTTCTCAGTATGGAGAACATCAATGTCTGTGCTGTGACAGAAACCTGGTTCAAGGCTCCTGAGAGCACCCCAGCACTATCAGGTTTTACCTCATATCATGCGTTCCGGCCACAAAATCCGGACAACACCAAGAAAGGAGGGGGGGTGTCCATATTCATAAAGGACACCCACACCTCAAGGTTGGTGGCAATGCATGATGCATCGGAGACCATCCAGGTGCAATTAACCATAGGCAAGACTGCTCTGCAATTTGTAGCATGTTACAGGCCACCCTCTCAAACTCAGGAACCACACATGGCCTTCCTGAAAACACTGGAGGGGATAAATGTATCTCCAAACACCATCATACTAGGTGACTTCAACTACCCTAATATAGACTGGGAGCACTACTCAAGCCCAAACACTCTAGCCCAAAGGTTCCTGGAGTTCATAAACTCAAATGCCATGGAACAACTAGTCATCATCCCCACAAGAGGAGAAAACATACTTGATCTCATCATCATGAACATGGGATCACAATGTTCAACACCGGAAGTATACCCCTCACTGGTGAGATCAGATCATAAACTAATCTCGCTGGAGGTCCTCATCCCGCCCCCACCTGAAATAAAAAAGACCACAGTGAAAAACTTCTCAAAAGCCGACTTCACACTTCTAAAAACTAGTGTGGTCTCCTTTAAGGCCCCTGAGCCGGTTGTAAACATTACTCAAACCGCTGAATCACTTACAAATGCCTTCTACCAGCACCTACAGGACTGCATGGATCAGGCAATCCCAAACAAAACTAAGACACTCTGTACCAAAGGCAAGCGTCCAGTCTGGTGGACCCCAGCCATAAACAAGCTCTACAACAAAAGGAGGAAGCTACTACAAGATAGAGCAAAATCCTTGAAAGGTAAGACACCTTTGATCATTATAAGTAAAAAACTAAGAGCTCTCATAAAATCATCCAAGGCAAATTTTGAGAGAAAAATCACCAAGGACTCAAAAGACAATCATAAGGCCTTCTTTAGCTATGTTAGAAACCTAGGAGGAAACTCCCAGATATGCTCAGAATTAGTTCAAAATGATGTGAAGATTACTGAACCTACAGACATTGCCAACATACTGGCTGACAGGTTCAGTGCTAACTCTCTCCCCAAAAGGAGAGATATCTATACCAGAGGATTGTAGCCCCCCAAACATCTCTAAAGCCCAGGTGAAAACTGCTCTCTCCAAGGCAAAAAACACAGCTTCCATGGGACTGGATGGTGTCCCCGGCTGTGTGCTCCTCGAACTCAATGAGGAATTAAACCCACAGTTAGGACAGCTGTTTAATCTTAGCCTCACCTCAGGATACGTACCCAAGGAGTGGCGCATGGTGACTGTGGTCCCACTGCACAAGGGCGGTGCCTCCACCGACCCTGGAAATTACTGTCCCATTAGCTTGACAAGCCTTATCTGCAAAGCCATGGAGAGGATCATAATGGAACTCATAAATAAAGACATAGGGAACTTGCAGACCTTGGATCCAACCCAGTTTGGCTTTGTCAAAGGCAGATCATGCCTTTTAAACTTGGTTGACTTTTTCGAAACAGTCACCAAGGCCATTGATGAGGGTAAGGCAGTCCATACAGCCTACCTCGACCTGGCAAAGGCCTTCGACACAATACCCCACTCAGGTATCATTGAAAAACTCATCAGCTTGAATGTAAACCCATACATCACAAGATGGGTTGCAAACTGGCTAAGTGACAGAACCCACAGGGTCAGAGTTGCTGGCGCCATGTCAGACTCAAAGCCGGTCACAAGTGGTGTCCCACAGGGCTCAGTCCTGGATCCACTCTTGTTCGGCATCTACTTTTCTGAAGTACAAGCAAACACAGGAGGATTATGGCTGACAAAGTTTGCAGATGACTGCAAACTGGGCGCCATAGTCGAAAACACATCTGACACAGATATCCTTCAGGAGGGCCTCACAGAAACGGATAACTGGTGCCAGAGCCATGGCCTAAAGTTAAACGCCAAGAAATGCATAGTCATACCCTTCAGGAAAAACAAGGTTACCCCTAGCTACCATATAGGTGGCAATCCACTGAGCACAGAAGAAGTTATCAGGGATCTGGGGACCCAGGTTGACAGTAACCTTTCATTTGACACTCACGTTGCTAAAGTAGTTAGGAAGACCTTCTACATTGCCCACCTGATTATGAAGGGATTCACATCTAGATCAAGGGAGGTCATCGTCCCCCTGTACTCATCACTCATTAGACCAATGATTGAGTACAATGCCCCATTCAGAATGTATCTGACCCGACACCTGCAGCAGCTGGAAAGGCCCCAAAAGTTCCTCACCAAAAGGATAAAGGGTCTCAAAAATATGTCTTATGCTGCCCGACTGAAAGAACTCCAGCTCTATTCAGTCGCATACCGCTTGCTCAGAGATGACCTGTGCCTGACATACAAGGCCATGTCAAACCCAGATTTGATGAATATGCTTCAGATCCCTCAGAACCACAAGGGCGGGAGACTTAAACCTTGACACGGTTATTAATAGAATGTACTGGAGGGACAGATTCATCACCCAGAGACTCCCTATGCTGTGGAACAAAATCCCGGTACATGTGAGGCAGAGCACCTCACTGGCCTTGTTCAAGAGGAATCTTGACCAATGGATGGGAGATCGCAGATATACCCCAGGGATTATTTCAGTGTCACTGCTTGACAGAGGCACAGCAAAATAATAGGCATAGTTTTCTTCAAACTAAAGGGGTGGCGAAAGCCACATAACTATGGGCTAGGCTTATAAATGCCCCTGGGCAGATAGCCTAGTTTGAACCTATGAACCTATGAACCTATAAGATGTACAGGCTGGCTTTAATATGGTTGCATTTATAGGACTATGCAACGAGAATACTGTATTTATGTAGGATTATTTAAGCAAAACTATTTTTATGTCAAACCTATTGTTCCACTCATATAGGCTAATTTTCAACACTAGGCATCCTTGGATATGTAAATGAATGTATTGCACAATGATACTTTCTATTGATGCAGGAAACATTGTGAAAGAATGCAGTTCAAACTGATATGAGATTCATAAAAGAAACATTATGCCTTATTACTGAGACATTACTACAAAACAACCACACCAAGGCCTATCAAAGGCTCACTAAATCAAAAGACAAATATTCAACAAATAAATAAAATGTAGCTGAGCCACCATGGAGAAGTTTAGTAGTAAATGAATTTAAAACAAAAGACTTTATTAAATGATGATAATTGCGATCAACACAGAAAAGTTTTAAAATGTTTTAAAAACTTTTCTGTGTTGATCTCAGTTATCATCATTTAATAAAGTCTTTTGTTTTAAATTCATTTACTACTAAACTTCTCAGTGGTGACTCAGCTATGTCTTATTACTGAGACATGGCAAGAAGCTAACATGTCAAACTTCCATCTGCCTGCCAAAGGAGAGGACACAAGAAACTTCTTTATGAAAATACATAGATTATGGCTTGACACCTTAGTTGTATAGAGTATAGTTCAGTTTAGTTTAGATCACATATCAGTTTGATAGAAAGATATAGTATTAAAACAGCTTTATGAAGAAAAACTAGTATTCATCTGAAGGCATCAAAGACTAATCTCTCTCCAGTAATTCATGATGGATTCCAATGTCATAATTTGCATAATATGTATGCCGCATTTGTATGGGGGTTCCTTATTTTCATACTATTATGCAGTAATTTGCATGCACTGCATAACATGCTATTTGGTTTCTTATTTTAGTATCATTATGCAATCATTTGTATGAGCTGTGTGACAATGTGAGGTATTGCCAGCTATGTCAGGAGTAGTAGGGCAGTGGATGTATATCATATGCCAGCACAGCTAGTTGGAATTTTGTACAGAATTATATGTCATTTGTATATCAAAATGATTTGTACAGATGCTTGTGTTGAAAAATGTATTTGTAAAGCTGCTTGTGTTAAAAATGTATCAAGAATGAGCCCTGGTGGACAGAAAAAGAAATATACATATATTATTGTAACTGTTTAAATGTATATGTCTTAACAGAGGATACTGGAAGAGAAGAGGTTAATCTCAATCCACCTAACTTTGAAAATAGTTGGAAATTAAATTACCTAGCTTAGGCCATACATATTATATCTTACAGTTTTCAATGCAACCAGAGATAAAAAGTCTGTGCTAGAAAGCTTTCTGTATTGTCTTTGGGTGAACTAATTGCTATTCTGGAAGGGTGGAGGTTTGAAATTGTTTTATGACTTTCAGGAGCTGCAGCAGATCTTAGCAAGGCTCTCTGTGTGTGTATTATTGGGGTCTATATATTACATCACCAAATGCTTAAAAAATCGAATGGTGATTAATCGACCCTATGTAAGTGAAAGCTTACAATACTGAACAGTCAGAACAGCGATTTTTTTCCAAGGGAATAAAATTGCTGTTCCAAAAAAAAAACAAAAACTCCTTATAACATTACATTAAGTGGGGGGCTTTGCACCCCACACCCCCTACTTATATATACCAACTCCAAGACCGCACTACAGTGCCAAAAACGGCAAAGTACTGAAGCAGCCAAGCAAATTCTTTCCCAGGGAAAGAATTCGCTTATATGCCACTTCGATATTTTGCCGTTTCAGTCATTTCAGTTCGACCAAGACGCATTTGAAAGAATGCATCTTCGGTCTTCTAATAGGAACCCTATTATTGACACATATGTGCTAAATCCTAACAGCTTCTATCGAAGGGTAGGGGGTAGCATGAGAACTACAAGTCAGATGACCAGATGCATGTGATGTCATTCTGTAATCCATCACTAAAATGATATTTTAATATTAGGTGGGACTGAAGTCTCATGGCACTCTATTTTTAGAACCTGACAAGGAAGGACCCCTCACTTACTTCATCTTGCCTTGCTCTAGTAAGTGACAGGAAATAGTAATTCTTTAGATCAGTCAGCAAAATATAGTGAGATTAGTTAAGTACTGTTTTTTTCTGTATCAGCAACTCAAAGGGTGAAAAACCTGTGGATTCATGGAATACTTCTCTGTATGCAAATAGCAGATGGGGGCAAATATTTGCCCCACTCAGTCTTAAACTGGTCTGTAAATGCCTGTAGCATGGTGTTAAGTGTAGAATTTAACTTCTCCACAAGGCCATTAGTCTGGGAATGGTAGGGGGTGATTTTTAGGTGCTTCACCCCACAGCACTTCTGTAGACAAGCCAGCAGGTCTGACATGAATTTGGCACTTCTCTCAGTCAGTATTTCTTTCAGGAAATCTACCCTGCTGAAAATCTCTAATAAAGTATTTGCCACCTTCTCTGCCTCGATGGAGGACAGAGCCACCACCTCAGGGAATCTAGTAGCATAATCTACTACCACCAGGATATACTTCTTCCCTCTGGAACTTGGGGTACTCAGAGGCCCCACAATATGCATAGCTAACCTCTGAAATAGCTTCTCAATCACAAGCAGAGGCATCAAAGGAGCCTTGACCTTGTCTCCTGGCTTGTCTACTTTTTGGCACCACTCGCAGATCCTGCAGTACTCTGTTATATCCCTTGCAATCCCAGGCCAGTAAAAGTTCTGCATAACATGATATTTGGTATGTTTTATGCCCATATGACCTGCAAAAGGAATATCATGGGCTATGGCTAGAAGTGCCAGAAGGAAGGCTCTGGGCACAACCAACTACAGTATTACCTCACCCTCTAGCTCTCCCTCAGGGATCCACTCTATACAGTAACCCTTTGTTCCAGCATACAGACTTCCCTTTTCCTTGAGGATCAAGTAACCCCTAGCTACCTCCTTCAAGCCTCTTAGTGTAGGATCTGAGAGCTGAGAATGTCTCAACTCTATCTTTGTTACTCTTGCCAGCTCCACTTCCACAAGAAGTCTGGTATCCTCTGACAGCAGTGCTCACTGTCAGCCTGGGTACTACCACTCACCTCTGCCCTTGTAGTCACCCTGTCCAGAGGAACACCAGTACCTACCAGCAGCTGTGGCTCATCTTCAAGCTCACTGCTACATGGACGGTACCTCTCTGAAATAGCCACCTCCCCTGTCCTGGCTTCAGGTGTGGAGTCTGTCTCAATCTCCTTCAGGCTACCAGTTCCACATGCTTGTCTCCAAGCCTGACTATGTGCAACTTCATGAATACAAGTTACTGCATTATCAAAATCATTCCCTATCTAGACATCTGCAGGAATACCCTCAAACATCTTCAATAAGTCCAAAACCTCCTCCTGCACGAACGGCTGGTGGTTAAGAAACCATACCAAAGATAAAAAAGAAAAGCCAGCACCAAACTCCTGGAATCAGGCAATCTTCATTTAATGTCCAAATTCAAGACAGCAACATAACATAACCGTACACCAACATGGTTGTACCGATTTCGGTAAATCCTTCATCAGCAACCAAACATGATGTACAAAATAAAGACAAAAACTAACTTCCTGTCTTGCAACTTATATAAACTTCATATAGGAAGCATGGAGCGCCCTCTAGTGCATCAATAAAATAGTGCACTAGTTCAAAAATACATGAAATGTGTTACAAATGAACCCAGTTGTCCCAATTATATAAATGAGTATATAAACCCAAATATAGCAACAAAAATATAACAACAACTATATGAATTGGATGCCTCAAAAATGATCATTCAAGCCAGGGGAAAATAGAGCCCCTAGTTTGATGATCCACATTTTCTCTTTATAAGTGAGCTTATCATGTAGAACATGGGATTGTACATGTCTGTCCTTGATGTGATCAATGACCATAAAACAAAAATTGCCCGTAGGGTGTTTAGAAATATGTTTATATAATGAACTGGACCCCTTTTTGTTTTTAATATCACTAAGATGTTCCCCTATCCTAACTTTAAAAGGACGGGAAGTTTGTCCAACATAGAAAGCTCGACAATTGCACTGGGCCAAATAAATCACCCAAGATGTACTGCAACTGGCAAAACATAATATATCATAAACTTGTGGACAATTTTGTGAAGAAAAAGTCTGACATTTCAACACCCTAGGGCAGTAGGTACAATGACCACATGGATAGCATCCAAAAACAGGGCCTGTAAAAAGGTGAGCTTGAGTAATGGAACATGTATCTCTGTAGTAAACCTTCTTGTAATGAATAAAAAGAGAGCCCAAAGACTGCCCTTTCCAAAATGAATAATGACACCGGTCCCCTACATATTTCTCTAAGACATTATCCGATTTTAACAGATACCAATACTTACGGATAATGTTCATGAATCCCACTGTATTCTTCCCATAAGTTGTAACCAGTCTAAGCAAATCAGACTTGACATGATCCCAATTTTGATAGACTAATAAATCAGTTCTATCTTGCTGATTTGCAAAACGATTGGCCCTCGTGATGTCACCCCCTACATAACCCCTACTTTTAAACCTGGTGATAAGATCCCTCCTGTGAAGGTCATATGTGGAGGAACTGGAACAAATCCTTCTAACACGAAGGTAGTGGGACTTGGGGATGTTCTTGATGACATGCTGGGGGTGGAAACTAGTGGCATGTAATAAGGTATTGAATTGAGGAAATACCCTCAAACACACCTACTTTTTTGCTTCCTTTTCCACCCTCCCAGTCAAGGTGAACCCTGGCCAAAGGCATTTGGAATGGGGTCCCTCCTAAAGCTCTGACTGGAGTGGACTGTCCAAGCAAGTACTGCTCCTCTTTAACCACTGCAGGCTTCACAATTGTTATGTCAGAGGCTGTGTCTCTCTTAAGAGTGGATTGTTTTCCACCCACTAATATAGGATATAACCTCTGGTGATACTTTGGTGCTCCTGTTGTCTCCAGACAACTTACCACTGGTATACTGCTAGTTCCACTTGCTGGCTCCACCACCCTTTCTTCCCCATCTTGCCGCCATGGACATCTATATGATACATGTCTTGACTGCTTACATTTAAAATATGTAACCCTTGTTCCTGGCTGTGTTCCTGAACTAGTGGCTTCCCCTTTTACTGGTGGACTCAGTTGGGGTGGTTTATGCTACCCACCATGGATTCCCTTATATCGATGTGCAGCACTAGGTATCCCCTACCTGTGCAGTGATGCCCTACTTGCTAAGTAGAGATCCCCTTTTTTTCTCCAGCTCATCTGCAAAGTTACACTCACAGTCTGCCAACCATATTATCATGTCCTCAGGCAAAGTGCTAAGGGCTTGTTCCCTTATCAAAAGGTCTGCCAGCCCTTCAAAAGTGATGACCTGACACACACTCACCCACCTATGAAAATACTGCAAAACTCAGTAATGTAATCACACACCCTTTCATTTGCCTTGTGTCCATGCTCACAAAACTTTTTACTGCAAGCTTCAGGTATTAACCTAAAACATTCAAGTAAACATTTCTTTACTTTATCATAGTTTAAACAATCAATATCAGACAATTTGGAAGCAGCAGTTACAGCTTTAACATGGCGTAAGGGGATCAGGAACCATTACCCAGAGTCCTTGGTCAACATTATACTGTTTACATACCCTTTCAAATATATGAATAAAACTATCAAAATTATCACCCTCTGTAAATGTGGAAGAAATGTGCTGACATTTATTGCTTTGGGGGTTCATTTATTCCCTTCCCCATTACCTCCATGACCCTGGCTAACAGTCAGCATCTTCCTCTCATGTTGATGCTGCTTCTCATTTTCTTCAGCCTCCAAACACCGGACTCCCTCTTTACTGATTCTTATTCCAGATGTTTTGCCTGCCTTAGTCTCTCTACTGATTCTAATTTCAAACGTTTGACCTGCAGTTCAAGTCTCTTTAACTCCAGATGGGTTTTTAAATCCTCTGAGGAAAAGGTGAACTGCCCTGTTTTTGAGGCCTGTACATCTCCATCATCAAACTGGCTGTCCTCCTGATTGCTTATCTGAGCTGTGACTAAGGCTGAAATTATTTCCTCTTGAGTCAGGTTGGCATGCACCAGTGCTTTTGCTTCACACACCTTGACCAACTGGTTCTTTGCCAGCTTGCCATAATCCTCTGCTGACATCTTTGCCTGCTTACCCTGACTAAACTAAACTAACATAAATAACGAAATAAATAAATAAATAAAACTGTTGTTAAATGAAACTCTGAATGGTTACCTTGTGGCTACTTGAGAGTACACACCTTCAATGAAAACTGCCTACAGGCTACAGACGTTCAATTAATATCCCACCACTGCCACCACTATGTGACATTTCCCCCTCTGGGCCAGTAATCAAGGAGTCTGAATCCTCACCACTGATACTGGAGAGGGACGTTCACTTGGAACAAAAATTTATACACCGAGTATTTCCAGATGCAGCTCTCTGCATCAAGCACAGTTTCCCTTAAGAGCACACAGGGAAGACACTCAGTCCAGGGTCTGGATTTCTCTCTTTGTTTCCCTCCAGGTCCCCAATAAAACTCCCCACTAGCACAGTTATAGAGATGAGTCCTCAGCTGAGTGTCCAAGCTGAGTCCTCCAACACTCTGTCTGTGAAGCCAATGTTTGTGTTCCTGCTCCAAGCAGCTGGCACACACAATTTGAGATTTGATTTACACACACACACACACACACACACACACACACACACACACACACACACACACACACACACACACACACACACATACACACACACACACCTGGGAAGGACTGGAACAGATTTATTAGCTATGACCCCTTCTGCCCAGACTATACGGTAGTTACACCACCACCAGACAGGCCAAACCCAGCTACTCTAAGGCTGTTGCAAGGGTACCCAATTGTATTGAGTGAAATTAATATTCATACAAATGGTAGTTTGACCAATAGCAGGGCTTTCAAGAGTGGCCAGAGTTGTCATCAAATATATACAAATACTCTCAGAGATTAAAATATTCTCTAAAAGACCAGCCACAATGAAAAATTTAAATATATTTAATAACAAATAATAAAAGAACATGAAACTACAGAATATATATGTACAATAGACACCAGAGTTTCAATCACAGAAAATATTAAAATAACACAGATGAATAGAGTCACACAGATACAGAAAAACAATACTTACATACATACAAATATTTCAAGCATGGGCATTAATGCCCTTCTAGCTTGCCAATATACCAAAACACTTGTTCCCGTAACAAGTTTCCAGGCTGTTCTTAAAAATATCTAAACTAGTACTTGATTTAATTTAATTTGATAGTCTGTTCCATGCATCAGCTACTCTGTCAGAGAACCAATTAGTACACTTCTCATTCCTATAGAATCTTCTACATAGGTTGTCTGATGATTCTCTAGTACTGTTTGATAACCCCTAACATTCCTAGAGGTAGTTTTCCCTAAATACCCTATATACCTGAATAAGATTTCCTCTTAGATATCTTTAAGAGACACTATACAAGTTAAGATATTTTAGTCTTTCACAATAACTTAAATGTTCACACCCATGGATGCCCTTGGTATATTTCCTCTGTACTCTTTCCAGTTTACTCATGCTTGTTTTTTTACATGGTTTCCATACTCAAGTTTGGGTCTAAACTAACAATTACATCATAATTTTTGATTTCCTAGATGTTATAAATCATTTTATAAAACCTATAGTTCTATAACTATCATTAGTCAATTGGTTGATATGATTAGAAAAACTCATAGCTGGATCTACCCATATATCCAGGTCCTTAAATGAGTCCATAGTTTCAATCACTGTGTGCTGTATTAAATATTCACCTTTCAATTTATGTCTCCCAAGTCTCATATACTTAGTTTTTGATGTATTTATCAGCATGTTATTCTCCTGTGCCCAAACAGTCAATTTGCTCAAGTTATTTTGCAGACATGCTTTATCTGTAACACGTAATCAGTTTACCCAATTTCAGGTCGTCTGCATATAGACTGTAGAACACCTCAGATGAAAAAGTTAGTTCTGAAAGATGCAATCTAAGCCAAGTAAGGGCCTAGGACAGAGCCCTGTGGGACACCCTGACTGTAACCAAGGATTTCACCTGTCCAGTTGTTGTATGATACTTGCCATGTCCTATGTGTAAGCCATGCAGCCATTCATCATATCAAAAGTACATCAATACCTGGTTGTTCTAATTTATTGATCAGTATTTGTGTATGAACCTGTCTAATGCTGAAGTTAAATGTATATAAATTGCATCACAGCACAATTTTTCATTCAAAGCTGTTATTATACTGTTATAGACTATTATATTACAGGTGGTAATAGATCTATTTTCAACATATGCATGCTGATATATGGTTTCAAGTCCCAGCCTATCCAATTCTGACAATAACATATCCAATATCACCTTCTCCATTATTTTTCCAGAACATGAAAGTAGATTTAAGGGTCTATATGACTGGGTTTGTCCTACTCCCCTTTCCCTTAAATATAGGTTTAATAAGTGCATGTCTCTAATTTTGAGGAATCTCTCTATATTTATATGCCTTAGTGAATAATAGATATAATGGTACCATAAATTCTTATTGAAGTGTTCTCATGTCAATGACACTAATTCCGTCTCCTCCCTGTACTTTGTTTGGATCCAGTTTGTGCAGTTGTTTTTCAATATAATCTAATTTGATTCCAGTATCTGAGGTTAACTGGATGTCACTAGGACAATTTATCACCCCTTTTGTGAAGCCAAAGTGTTTTGCATAAGATTTTGTAAGTATATCTATAATATGTTGTGTCTGAGAATAAATTTTAGAATCTGCCACAGTTTATCAATTTGTATGTCTTTACTCCTTCCACATCTTACATCTCTATAAAAAAGGTTTCCTATTATGCTCAATATCTTTATACAAATTTTCTTCAAATTTTTCTTGGTCTTGTCTCACACTATACTTAATCTGTTTGTACAGCTTGTTTATTTCAGTTTTCAAAGTTGTAGTTCAACGTCTCTTCCATTTCTTATTTTTGTTTTGTCTCTCACCTTAATCAGATATTTTGCTCTTATGAAAATATATCCCTTTGACGTTGTGTGCCTAGATCCTGATGTTAAACATGTTTTTGATTTTTTGCACTCAGTTTCTCTTTCAATACTTTCCACATTCCATCTGCAGTTTTGCCACTGAACACCTCACTCTAGTTAGTTTTACATAGTGACTGTTTTGCTTCCATATAATCTGTAATTAACCTTCTGTGCATTGGTTTAGATTTCAGTTTGGCAGAATTATCTAGCAAAAAATTTACCTTTATAACCCCATGATCACAGCACATCAACGGTGGTAAAACTTGACTTGAAGCAACAGTGATTTCTTTAGGAACACAAACAATGTCTAGTATGTTCTGTCCCCTGGTAGTTTTTTTTACAATCTGAAGCAATTGTTGTTCCTGAATATATGTTGTGAATAATTTCCTTACTAATGTTTTTGAATTAATATTATTCCAGTCTGTTTCTGGTAAATTTAAGTCCAAAGCTAATAGTATTCTTCCCTACTGTGTTTCATGCAAGATGTATGAATTCCTCTAGGTCATCTGCACTTGACTTTGGTGGTCTATACAGTCCAAAAATTGTTATATGTTCCAGGGTTGTCTTTATTGTCATAGTTACACAGTCTATAGTGTTAGTGTTATCATTGAACATGTAATAATTACAGGTCTCATAACTATTTTTAATTCCTATCATAACGCCTTCATCTAATTTTTTGTTACAATGTCTGTTACATTAAAAATATTTATACCCTGACACAACTGGTTTCCAGTCATTGTTCTTTAATCATGTTCCACAAACAACAACAACATCAATTTTGCAGAAATACAGCAAATTTTCCAATAAAAAAATTATTAAGGATCCTAGTTTTAATAACCATCAGAGATGCATCAAATGTTCCTATCTGTGAACTGTTAAATTTTTGACCTGGCAAAAATCCTGCCTAGTGTTTGTCAGATATTACAAAATATCTGCTGCAAAAATTATCTTCTCTGATCTTGACAAATGCACGCCATCCTGTCTGAACACATGTGTATCCAAAACTAGGCTTGGATGCTCTACACATTTCCATTTTTTAAAACAAGATATTTTTTCCATGTAGGTATTTACCCAAAAAATATTTTCATTCACGGCGACCTGATTATCCTTTCTATAAGTGATTTTTGAAAAATGCATCCTGACACCTGTACAAGCTACACTATCTAAGAGGGCTGTCAGGTCCCTACTAACAGTCAGAAAATCCTTGCGGATGATATCATTTGTACCGACATGAACAAAAACAGATCTGTACTTCCTTATATTAAGGTCTTCCAAGGCTTGTCTCACATCTTCTATTTTTGCTCCTGGCAAGCATACACTATTCGATGTTCATTATTTTCTCTGCAAATATAAGTATCAGTTGCTCTAATAACTGCATCTCCAATAACAAGAATATCTTTGCTGACCAGCTCAGAAGAATCTTCAACTTCTAATACAGTATTATCTGCTCTATCAATTGTTACAAAGGATAAATCTTCATCACCATTAATCTTATTAATTCCACTGTTTTCATTGTGTATTAAATTCTCATCCAGTTGGCTTGAGCCATGTAGTCAACATCTATCTTTCTCTTCTTTTTTTCATACAGTAATGTTCTTCAACCCTTCCACATTCAATTTTGACTTTTTACTTTTCATCTGCCCCTTGCCTCTTTTTATACCTTCTCTTTTGTAAAATTGATACCTTTATTTGTAGACTGAAGGTTTTCTGATAGAAAATATATTATCATTCCCTGTAACCTGTGTGTTACATAACAAAGCAGTGTCATTTTTAGTATGTATTCTCTTTACTTTACAGATATGACTCAGTTTCTTTTCCTTGCTTGTTATTTGCTGTGAACTTCTTCCTTCCTTTCTTTTTTTGTTTCCTTCTAAATAATTCAGATCCTCAGACTGCTGAATACTTGCATCCAGAATTTCAAAGTAGTCAGGGGCATCGTCTTGTTTCATAGGGATTGAATGATCTTTACAGACAATAGCTGCATCATTTCCTGAATGTGTTCTATTTGTTCTTTGCCTAACATTATTTATCTCACCAGTAAAGTCATTAATATATGAAACAACAGTTCTCCAACCCATGCCAATTGCACAAGTGCAATCATTATCATTAAGTTTAGATTTACTTCTAACAATGGTAAGCAAATCATCCAACTTTTGACACAAGGAACACAGATCACCAGTGTTATCAGCTGTTACCTTTAAATATGTATAACATTTATTACACTGTACAAGATATTTGTGCATTAGCAAATCATTAATTGTATACTCATCAATCAGTAACAGCTGAATTCAAAGAGAACTTAAATCAACTTCAGTGACAAAAATCACACAAGCAATATACAACTAAATACTAAAGTAAATACAGTAAACTTGTTCTGACTGTACAAGCTCTGCAAGCCAGGCAAAAGCTGTAATTTCTTTACGTCATGCTCAGTAGCTTCTGCTCACTATCATTACTAGTCATACTTCTTTTTTAATAGTAAATATCAATAAATCATAAAACAAGGTAGGATTGTTTAGATATGTTCTGGATTTTACTTAACTAATCTCACTATATTTTCCTGACTGATCTAAAGATTTACTATTCCCTGGTCACTTACTAGAGCAAGGCAAGTTGAAGTAGGTGAGGGGTCCTTTCTTGTCAGGTTCTAAAACAGAGTGCCATGAGACTTCAGTCTCAACTAGTATTAAAATAACATTTTAGTGATGGATTACAGAATGACATCACATACATCTGGACATCTGACTTCTTGTTTAGGGAATTCACCAGTTTCACTCACATTTGAAGTAACCAAATTGTGTGCATACTAGATTCATACTAGGCTAACTGCCCTTGTGGGCCATTTTAAGCCTAATCAACTACCCCATGTAAGAATCAAACCCTGCATCTTGTGTTTGTAAGGTAAACACCTTAACCATTATGCCAACCACCCTTCCCATGCTACCCCATCTTGGCTGGATGCTGTCAGGATTTAGCACATATGTGTCAATAATACACACACAGAGTGTATTGCTAAGATTTGCTGCAGCTCATGGAAGTCATAAAACAATTTCAAACCTCCACCCTTCCAGAGTCAAGATAATGCAGAAAACTTCCTAGCACAGACCTTTTGTCTCTGGCTGCACTGAAAACTGTAAGATGCAATTTCTATGGCTTAATTTCCTACTATTTTCATTATTAGGTGGATTGAGATTAACCACTTCTCTTCCAGTATCTGCTGTTAAAACATATACATTTAAACAGTTACAATAATACATGTATATTTCTTTTTTTGTCCATCAGGGCACACTGCTGGTACATTTTTAAGATGAACAGCTTTACAAATACATTTTTTTCAACACAAAGATCTGTAAAAAATCAGTTTGATATACAAATGGCATATAATTCTTTACAAAATTCTAGCTAGCTGTGCTAGCATATGTTACTCATCTACTGCCCTATTTCTACTGGCATAGCTGGCAGTACCTCACATTGTCACACACTGCATACCATGCTATTCGGTTCCTTTTCACATCATTATGCAGTCATTTGAATGCACTGCATACAGGTGCTATTTGGTTCTTTATTTTTATGTCATTATGCAGTCTTATGCATGCATGATGTACTGTGCCATTTGGTTCCTTATTTTCATATTGTCATGCAGTTCATTTGCATGCACTACATACAATGCTATTTGGACCCTTATTTTCATATCATCATGCAGTCATTTGCATGCACTGCATAATGTGCTATTTTCACTCTTACATGTTTGCACTATCTGTGTCACTGTATTGCCCACACACTGCATACTGCCACTACTTGTGCTAATTTTTACTGTGCAATGAGCTAATGATCTACAAATTGCAGCCCTTATTGTCTTAAATGGGAGAAAACCACACAGGATATTATGTGCTGTTTATGGTTAGCCACTTCCAGATTGCCTGTGTGTGGGGTACAGAAAAAGTGATGTTAATAAAACAATGACAAAACTACTTATCTCCTTCATACAAAGTTGTTTCATGGGAAGGGATAAGTGATTAATTTTACTAGGATAATCTCAGCGGTTGTCACTATATGAAAATAGTTTAGAACAGTGATGGTGAACCTTTTGGGTTCAGTATGCCAAAAATTTGGAAAATGCCTAACTTAACTCTGGTGGTGTACAGGAGCAGCCTTAGGTCAACTGGTGCCCTAGGCAAAAGGGCTCCAGGGTGCCCCACCACACTACCTGGTGTCCCCATCCTAATCTACCTACATAAAATAAATACTGGAAAAGCTCCCCTCCTAGTGTGGCACCTTAGGTGGCCACCTAGTTGGCCTATGCCTAAGGCCCTGCTATGCTGGTGTGTCATGCCTCCCCCAAACAAAAATTAAAATGAATTTAAAATAAATAAATAAATAAAAATAAACAAAAACAGCATAGTTCTCAATACTTCAGGGATAAATCTCAACAGAAGGAGGACACATTTAGAAATAAGACACATGGACATTTTTAAACTTCTAGTGCTATTAATTTGAGACACTAACAGAAAAAAATTATTGTGAATTAATATGCATTTTCTGAAGTAAAATAAGTCTATAAATCTAATTATTGTCATTATTAAATGTAAAAAGTTGCCACTTTTAGGATGGATTAAGAGAAACAGTTGAGAGGAATGTAAAACACCACACGCTTAAAAATGCAGACTACTTGCACTTTGCAGAAGTGTAACCACGAAGAGAAAACAATGTCAGCACTGCCCTTTGCAGACTCTGTTGAGGCAGTATACCAAAATAGTCTTTGAGGTTAATAATTTCCTTATCTTTGCAGCAGTGTTGTTGAACTGGTTCCTGGCACAAAATAATTCAATGCACTTCACATGAGCAACAAATGCAAAAGCAGTTTTTTTTGGTAAATTGGGTGTTGGTGAACACTGATGTGTCATCCAAAATGTCATGGCGTGTCACCTTTGACATATGTGTCATAGGTTTGTCATTACTGGTTTAGGATTACAGAAAGCCCAGCTATGAAGACCATGGAAATAACTATTTTTGCTTGCAGGCAGCAAGGGTTTTACATTGACACACACAAAAACATCCAGTTTGTTTCTTCACTAAAGAACCTGATTTATTGAACTTTTGTTTTAGTGCTTTCATCTTAAAAAACAAGATTTTATCAGACAGGTTTTTACATTGTTGGAGTTACAGGGATCACTGGAAACATCCCTAAAGCATACACATAGCAGGCTTATCCAAAAGGCAGTCTGAGTTCAATCAGTCCATCTACCATTTATTTAGGACAACTTTGTACCACCTCTGCCCCTGTGCTTTAAGTAAGTGTTAGAGGCATCCAGTCTTTTCTGCATGTATTTTAGCCTGCACAGTGACTAGTTTGAAGAAAAGTGCTTCAGTGTCTTAATTAGTAAGCAATAGCCTTATATTCTGTAAACCCTCTCGACTGACATCATGTTGGTCAGCTTTTAGTCTCGGTGCACTCAGTTGTCACGTTTATTGTGTTTTTATTTTTATAAAAGTGTCCCTGCAAGCAAATAGATATGTTATGTAACAGTGAAGTCTGTAGTTTGAACACCAATATGTGGGCTACATTTGTATGCAAATTATAAATATTATGGCTGCCTAAAACAAAGAACTTTGCTGACTATAATAGCTCCATTTTCTTAGTCCACAGCAGTCTCATTGGTTCATTCTCCTTCAACTATTCTTCATAGATTGTTCTTAGCGGTCCACTGTCTCCCCTCCTTAAGTTTTTCTCCCCCTTTGCCCTAGATGCTTGTGTAACCACTTTTAGTTCTGAGGCAGTATTTTTCCAGAGTTGCAGTCCTGTGTTCTGGCTTACTTTTTCTCATTGTTTTGCTGATTTGTGGGGATGGGGGTAGCCTTTAGACATTGCATTTCAAAGTCCTTAGAAACCTCCTTACCATTACACAGTTGTTCAAACAGTCAAGTACAATTATGTACTGTTATATATCAGCATTAGTCAGGTCAAGGTGATACTGGATTAACTCCTACTAAAACTGTCTTAGAGCAACAAGATCATATCTTTCATCCACTAGCACAGAGACCTTTTAAACTGCATTGCCCCTTTTACTTATCTCTCTCAGCAGATTTGTGGCTCTTTAAGTTCAGTCACTGATTGTTTTTCTCTATCCCTTTGCCAAGTTTTCAACCCGCTTCATTTTCCCTCTGACTCTACATTTATTCTTCCAGAGCACCATGCGCATATTTCTCAAACAGGTACCACTGGTTCCCTCCAGAAGAAAAACAATCAGTAGAATTCCTTCCAATAGTAACACACTCTAGTTTACCACCAAAGACTCTCTCTCAAACTGTCCTACGTCTTGCCCGTTATAACTATCACATTACATCTCTATAACCAATCCTAATGTACAACAAAGATAAAACCCAAGTTAAATAAGATTCCCCTAACTCAAATTATTTTACTATTCCTCTTCACTCTACTAGCCTTCATCACCGATTATCAAATTCACCTCCTTCTAATACGTAGGACTTCAACCAGTCCTTACAAAGAGTATCAACATCTATCCAGCCTTTTTATAACACTCTGTCTCTACAAACAAACCACATGATTTATTTATCTATAAATATCTCAAAACTAAGTATCAAAGTTTACAATCAAATACTAAACCAAGACCAAAATATAACTGGCCACATCTTCCCTCTGTAAAATATCAATTAAATAAAAAATAGTGGGCATATTTACCCCAACCCAGGTCCCAATGTTCATAAAACCATCACTTCCAATCCCCAAATAAACCAGTCACCTAATACCTTTCAACAAAAATCAGAACACATACTCACCTTACTAAACATGAACCTAAGAAGTATTTGCAAGAAAATCCATGACATACATATCTGTATTTGCACAAAATCTGTTTAAAAAAGAAATAAAGAAAAATGAGATCTCCCCCTCCCAGGATACAATATACTCAGGCATGAAAGACAAAACAAATATGCAGGTGGTGTAGCATCATCTATAAAATTCCCTAACCATCACCTTACTCCAACAGGAAATACCCACATCTAACAATGCTGAACTTCTAATAACACTCCTAAAATCAACAATAGGCAAACTATATGTTTAACAGCAATTGATATACCACAAGGGAATAACATTGATACTGCTGAAAGCATCCTGTGTTGGATAAACAAACAAATTAACCATGAAACTATAATACTTGGAGGCTTAAATATAGACTGGCAACTCATAAATTTCACTAGCCCCACTGAATCCATACACTTATACAACTTCAAACAATTAATAACCACAACCAATAGAATTAATAAAAATTCAGAGAGACACAACAGACTGGATTCTTACAAACAAACCAGACAAACTGACAAAAGTAGGCTGCCTTTCAGATAGCATAACTGACCACATACCAACATATGCCATTAGAACTCCCCATAACCTAGATAAACATATATCTATAGTCAAATATGAACTACAACTAATTTCAACAAAGATATTTTCAAAGAAGTATTAAAACAGTATAACTGGAATGTATTTGGAAAAATGCTACTAGATACTGCTGTAGAACACTTTAACAATGTATTCTTACAGACCTTAAATAATTTAGTACCAGTACACAATAGAAAAGTCCAACCCCACACCATGGCTCACAAAAGGAACAAAAAAAATTAATTATCAAATGGAATAATGCCTGAAAAAATTGACATAAAAATATAAATGAAAATGCCTTCCATAAATTTAGACATCTTAGAAACCCATCACTGTGGAAAAAAGCCTACATCATACCACTGCACAAAGGCAGCACATATACAGAGTTTAATAACTACAGACCAATTGCAATTCTCTTCCCCCTCCAAAATAGTAGAGAAATTCATCCGTATGCAGCTGTTGCAATACCTAAATGTTTGTCTTGTAGTTAGGTCTCAGCACAGCACCAGTACTGCTCTACTACATTTTACTAATATAATAAACCAACATGAAACAATGGCCTGCTTGTGTCCACCATGTTCTTAGACTTGTCAATGGCATTTGATCCTGTCTTGTACCAGTAACTGCTCACTTGGCTCGCGTCAGTAGGACTCTCACAATACTCTTGTCATGGTTTCTTAGTTATCTATCTGGAAGGCAACACTCCATCAAATGGCAACAGACCTACTCATCCTTTCAATTAGTTACTCCAAGTGCCCCTCAGGATTCTATCCTGGGTCCTCTCCTATTAATATATTTATTAATAACCTCGACACCTCCACTCACCACACTAGTTTAGTTTAGTATGCAGGCAACTCAACATTAACATGTGCAGCCTCAACAATAAATAAACTCAAAGACATTACCCAAAAATCTTTCTCTTCTGTAGAAATCTAGCTCAAAAAATCAAACCTTCTGCTCAACCCCAAGAAAACTAAGTTAATGTTTTTTACCTCAAAAGTTGCCAAAATCAAAATCAATCTTTACCATAAAGTCAACAAATAATACTGTCATTGAAACTGCAACTCACAGTAAACTTCTAGGCATTATAATAGATGACAAACTCAAATATGACCAGCATATACTACACACCATTAAGTCTATACAACAGAAACTTAGGCTTCCTTTATACGATCAATGGATTTCTTACAGATACTGCAAGAAAAACTCTAGCCACCAACTTGTGTTTGCTAATTCTCTTATACGCAGCTCCTATCCTAACAAATTTAAACAATACTCAAAGAAAGAAACTTGTCTCCTGCTACAATAAAATAGCTAAATTTGCCATCAGTCCCTCTCATAGGGCACACTATTGTCATAGCTTAAAGCAAGTAAATTGGCTTGATCTGCACTACTACCTAACATATTCACAGCTGACTACAGCACACAAACTTATCATCATCCAGAAAAATGCCCTGTACTGCAAAACATATTACTGCCCTAATGTCCAGCAAGGGACTTCTGTTCTAGTAACAAATTCTTACTACTCACAAATAAGTCAAATAATGTTCCAGAAGACTATCTCTACTCACAATACATTGCTAAACCCTGGAATAGTATCCTCAAACAAGTAAAACCCTCTGACAAACTCAATAGTTTTAAACCACTGCTTAAATAACATTTTAACCAATCCTGGTCCTGCACATGCTCATCACCAGGTTAAAACTGTGTTCACCATATGATACTCTCACCCTCTCAATGAAATGAAAGAACAATTTTTATACATAACTGCTGCCTCTACAATTCACTAAGTTGCACTTGGGCAACTTCTACCTCTGTAAAATCTTAGAATGTATAAATGTAACTACTGTATGTGTATAAATGTAAATAGAAATGTAACTACTTCTGTGTTTAACCAGAACTTAGTATAATGCGATGTAAGCAAATGGAGCATTTCTTCTCGGGCCTCCACTGAAAATGGGTATTAACCAGTTGGTTTTCCTGGTAAACAGACAAATAAATAAATAAATAAATAAATAAATAAATAAATAAATAAATAAGTAAGTAAATTGTTTCTAAGTTCTTGACATTGTTTTTCTAAGGTTTTTGAAGACTTGTCCAATTACTACCACTTTCAGGTTTCATCCTACTGTGTTCTGAGAGTTATGATTTCTTGATTCAGCCAAGGAAGGAACTTGGCTCTAACCTCCTTATGTTTTTGGGCAGGGGAAGGGAAGAAAGTCAAGGGCAGAAAGGATAGCCTTTCTAAAAATGTACATAGCAGAATCCTGCTAAAGTGAGGAAATTAGAGATCAGGTTACCTGTTGAATAGCAGAAATGCAACATTACAAGCTGAAAGTGTTTTCATGCTTTTTAAGAGAGTATCATCTCATTTTGCCAGTTTTAGGAAGTGTCCACACAGGAAAGACAAGAGGATGGACACTGAATGCATTTGACTTCACCTCTGCATGGAAGATGTTATCTGGTGATGAAGCAATTAACCAGTCTATGGTGATTTTCCTACTAGAAACCTAATTATTTCCAATCTGTAGTGAGACCTCTTACTAATATCATTTCAGTGTTAATGATTGTGTTCAACCAGGAAAGTAGGGCATTGTCACTAACATCTAGCAGACTGCTGGGAAACATATACATGGTTAATGAGACACTTCTGATTTATAGTCCCTTTGAAATGGAGCTAGAATAAACCATGCTTGAGAATATGTCTGCATATGTCTGGATTTATTCTGATTGCATAACTCTGTTAATGAGGAAAGCTGAAATAGTAATGGCTCATTTCATATGCCTGAATCAATGTGCTCTCAATTTTTTGTCAGCCATAACCTTAATGATGATGACAGTATCCCGTGTGTCATGCAAATGTCTTTTGAGACAGTCCATTCTTTTAAGAACTCCTCGCAGTGCCTATGAGATAAAATTATTTTGCAGAATAAGAAGTAATATCCAAAGATTTGGTTTACTTGCATGATTCATGCAGATTATACTAGTGCCATGTATGGGCTGGAGTTTCACACATATAGGACATGCTGGTGAGGAGGCAATTCTTTTGTTCTTCTGCAGACTGAAGACTGAAAATGTAGCCAAGTGGTTAGTAGAAGAATACAGCTGGATGAAGTGCCTAAGGTGGCAGATCACCATGGCAGATAAGTAATGATGGTAACTGTGGGGCATGTACTAATCCCCCCCCCCCAGCGAAGACCGAAGGCTCAGCACTTATACTGGAATGCTACAGTGAGGATGTAATAATGTAGATACAGTCATGTCGGCATAGAGCTCATTGTACCTCTTCCTTTAGGGTGGATGGGATAAAGTGAAGCAAAGCACAGAGTCCTGCTAGCACTATAGTATATGGGGTATAGCCCTGGCTGCAGCCTAGGTGACCCAGATTTGAGGATCTGAGGCATTTGCGGGTTGGATGGATGTGCTCATCCTGGAGGGGAGGGAGGAACACATGCAGTGAACTTACTAACATGACTAATTTCCCTGATGGAGACAAGGGTGAGAACTACAAAGGTGCTTCTGAATGTGGGCAGAATTTCCTGCTGTTATCAGCCCTTTGCAAAAGTGAATGGCAGATGAGAGATGCTGCCCATTGCACATCCACCCATGGAGATATAGTGGGCTTACTCACGGGGTGGGAAAAAAGTAGTATAACACTCACTGGCTGTAGCATGGTGCTGTATTAAGGTCTTTGATCTCATTGTTAGCCCTGGACATGGCTACAGTGGGTCTGGCAGAACAAATGAATAAAGTGAGGAACTAGTAACAGATGATGGTCGACTGTGGTGAGCCAAACACTGGGTAAAAAAAGCGCAGGTTCTTGATGTATGATGCATTGCCAATAACTGTTGCAGGCATGTAGCCTCCTATTCCTTTCCAGCCTGAATTATAGCACTGAACAATTTTTCACCTGGTAATTCCTTCTTTCTTTCCTTCCTTCTATCCTTTATTTTCATTCACTTCCTGATTATCTACTTAATCAGTTATAGGGTTGGAAAGGTGATGGAGGAAGTTGGAGTTTATCCCAGCACTTAGTGAGCACAAGACAGAGAGATACTAACCTTGGAAGGCGCACTATCCTATCACTAGATGTTTGCATTCACTCACACATGGCACGCACACCTACAGCCAATTTATACGTTTGGGCTGTAGGAGGAAACTAGAGCACTTAATAAAATCCCATGTAGACAGAGACAAGGTATGCAGACTCTACATAGAAAGCACAACAGCCGAAAGGAAAACTGAAGAAGCAAGCACTTTGAGGTAACAGTGATAACCTCTGCACCGCTTACTGCTCCCACCTGATAATCTGTTGCATTAGCAGTAAATGCAGAAGAATAATGGAGAAATGAATGGATGACTCCTGTGGAACTAGGGACTACTGAATTGGTAGCCTAGAGCTCCTTGGACTTTAGGCTAAAACGTAAATAAAGGTTTCTTCTATATAAGTAAAAGTATTAAAAGTAAGGCACACAGTGACACGAAGACTGAATTCTAAGATTCCTATCATTTTAATTGTGCATTTAACTTTGCAAGTAACAGTTTTGGTATCCAGCCTAAGAGTAAGCTTGTTTTGTCACAAGGTTTACAGTTTACTATTGTTGGTATTCTCTGATCTGAAACAAATCTACAGAGAACAGGTAAATATTGTTGTTGAGTGTAATACAACCTGCCAAGCAAGAACTGTGCTATATTTATATTTTTTCTACTTATATGTGAACATGACATTTATAGTGACATAGGTATTGTGACTGAGATTCATATGATCATTTTGCATTCTTTGGGCTGGCTAATACCAGCATTTAAATAAGGATTTACTACCCTGTGTTGTATAAAATATAATGTACGTAAAGCTTTGCCACACCTTACATTTCTGAAATGGGCTTTTCTTTCTTGTATAGTTTATTGAAACAACACACATATATGTGGCTTTGTTACCTTGGTAATAAGATTAATAATGTAATTAGCTTGTTATAAGATACGAATTATTTAATATTACAATATATTGCTGAGTTGTTCATGACGGCTTCATATATCAGCAGCAGCAGTATGCAATGTGGTTACATTTCTGCCAAGGTATTATTTGGGGTACAGGCTTTTGTGGTTCCTTAACAGCAAGTTAGAAACTCATCTTCTTTGATCACTGCTACCCTATAATATCTTTATTGTGCTAGTCTAGCAAGGCAGTTATTTGACAGTTGTGTTAGTGTTGGAGTCATTTGCAGAATTATTATAAAGCACATAACAATTACAGCTTTCTGATTAGATGATGTTGCTGTAATGTGATGGGCACTGTGTTATTTTGTGTAATGCCTAGTTATGTGCCATTGATTAACCCCAAGACAATATTTATTGGGTAATGCTACACAATGTTAGAGGCAAGGAGGTTTAGGGGGTATACCACCTCCATTACAAGGTATAACAGAAAATAAATTTACTGTACTACTATGTTGTATCCATTCTTATGAAGCAGTCTCAAAGCTCATTTCCACAAGTTTGATATATTTGCATGTTATATTACATTCCTCCCATTGGTTTGCCAGCTGCTGAAATGATAAACAATTTGGAACTGTTCATGAATAAAAAACAACTTATTTTTAAAGGAAAATAAGAAAATGCTGGAAATAAAACTAGATAGTGGATTCCACAACTTGTGTAATTTCTTAATTTTTGGATTTATTAATTTATGGCATCCTTCTGCTAACTGAATGTGCTGTGTTACTTGCAAAAAGAAAGTTCCAACCCTAAAGTTTTGAAGAAAAGAGAAACAGCCTGCTCATCAAACAATGCCTACCTCCTAAAAACGGGTCTATATCAGTTGAGCGAAAACCCCTTTATGCGAATACAAACACGTCGAACCGCATTGTTGGAAGTCCAAAACCGCAAATTCCAAAATGTCGATTTGTTTTAGTTGGCCCATCTGCGATATAGCTCCGTAATGTAAGCGTGCGATAGATAGGACTTTAAGGTTAGCATTTGGGTTAAGGTAAGTGCATAGATAGGTAATGTATGTAAGATTTAGTGTAGTGTTAGATGAAGGGTTTTTTTAAGTGTATGCATGTGTGTTATTTATTTTGTTTGCGTGTATGTCTGTAGGGGAAGTGTGCGGTAGTTATGGACCTTAGGGTTAGGGAGGGGTTAAGGATAGTGCATAGATAGTTGTGTATGTGGGGTTTAGTGTAGTGTTGGAAGTAGGGTTTGGTTAGTGTATGTATGTGGTTTATTTATTTTGTTTGGGTAGGTACTAAGTAGCGGGTGGTGGGGTTGGCCGACTATGATAGTTCAATATTTTATTTTTTCGCGGTTTAGTGTGTTCGGGATTTTCGCAGTTCGAGGTATAGGGGTCGATGTTTAGGTACTCGTGTGAAGGGGTTTTCGCTCAACTGACATAGATCCCCTAAAAACAACATGCAAACAAGGGAATAAAGCTATAACCTATCAAGCTGCTTAGTGTAAGACGTAAGAGAAGAGAAGTTTGCTGACTTTTTTACTTGTAGTTAACACCATTATAATTATGTCAGGTAATCTTTAGTGACCTTAATAATGACACTCAGAAAGTTACCTACTTTATTAGACCACACTGATACTATCCGATTTTTGACCTCAGATTTTGTCTACGTTTCCCTAGATTTACTGATTTTCTTCCAATTTACATTATTAAATAACCAAAATAAACTGGTACAAAGATTCCTTGTCACTAACTACATATAGTCTAGCTTGAGTCTAAAGGCCTTCCATCTATTCCAAAAATAAGAACGTGCTCGGCCAGTGCTATGATTTTTAATGTTTAGACGCTGGGAGGTATGAAATATACTTGTGTTTATACAGATGGTCATCAAGTGTCCTTACCGTGCAAGTGTACAGTGTATTGTAATACTATGAAACATAAAATAAGTCACACAAGAGATGCGGAGATATTTATGTGTTGAAACAGAACATTCATTCTTTGGCATCTTCACCTTTTGAGGACTGCACTGGGAACACCAGCAGGCTGTTGCTTGTTGAATGTTTGCAGTAACGTCTTGAGTTTGAATAGAATTAAATGCTTTTATATTGATTGTTAAGAAATGTAAGCTCTATTTCTTCTCTTCATGTATCAGAATCAGCCAGATTCATGAAAAATAAATGTCCTTCTTCTCCACTATTCTTCTCTGTACCTTCTGGAGTTCTTCAGTCTTATTACCAAAATATAAGTTTTGTTTTTCTCCAAAATCCCATCTCGCCCATTAGATCTCCTCTTAATGCCACTTTACAGCTTTCCTACCAAAGTAAGTTATGTAGTGTGTTTGGCCTCTCATTTCTATTTATGATACATGAGGCTATGGATTCAAATACTCTCTTATTCTGAACAAAATTCCACCTAAAATGAACCCATTTCCATGTTTTAGTCTGCAGGACACTTAAATACTGCCTAATTATTAATGAAGTCTGGGCATTTTCTGATAGATAAATCTCATCTATTTATGGAAGGGGGAACCTTATAGTTTGTTTGTATGATTAATATAAATAAATTCTACTTCCTTGCTTTAAAAAATCCCTAGATGAGGTCAGAATCAGAATCTCAGGGTAAACTTCCCTCCAGGATCTACCCATTTATTAACCTGTATCCAAGATTTTAACACCTTTTGACTGTTATTATGATACTCTTGTCTACCATAATGCCTATCCACCTTCTCTTTAAGGACCAGGTTGAAGACACCAGTTAAAATACTAAAAGTGGGTAATGTGGTTGTCTCATCCCAAACTTGTAGGAAACCTTTGAAGAAGGACTTATCATCCATGGTAGGTGCATATAGGTTATCGATGGTTCATGTCTCTCCAATGATTTTGCCTTTTCATATCACCCACCTCCCTGCAGACTTGTTCTCATCATAATAGTCTCTACTTTAAAAGATTAATGGAATATGATAAGTACCCCTCCCTTGCCTCCCCCATCTTGAGATCTTGTATTACTGTATGAAATCAGTTAATCTTAAATGTAGAAGTCTCCCTTATTTTTACCTTAGTCTCTTGAAGACACACAACCTGAGATCCCTTCTTTTTTTCCTTACCTGATGGATTGGGTGGGAGCTCACCCCACATTACATGAAAGGAACTTTACCTCCTTGAATGTACAAACTTTTCCATTTTTAAATAGAGGTTGAGCATCCTTTCCACCACCCCCATATTGTTCCAGAGATGGCCCCCAGGCAAGATACCCAAAGGATTCTTGGATGCCAAATAACACCTACACCCAATAAGGGAATCCCTGGTGGCTATACATGAAAGAAAGAAAGAAAGAAAGAAAGAAAGAAAGAAAGAAAGAAAGAAAGAAAGAAAGAAAGACACCTAGTAGTTATAAAGCACCCCTGCCTCAGACAAATATCCTTCCCTGCACTTAACAGGTCCCCCCATTACTACTAGTTCCCTTCATACAGAATGGATCCATTTTTCTTGGTTTGTGATAAATATCCATGACTCTGACCCTTAACAAGTAGTGGTCATTCCAGTTTCTAGTAGCACCATTAGACTGAGGTAGCCCCATCCTAATAAGTAACTGTTCAAAACAATCTTCCATCATTGTTTCATTCAACATGAAACAAAGCAAAAGTACTCTGGTAACACTGATAACACTGCAGCAAACATTTGTATTGCATTCAAACATTGCATTGTTTAACATATTTCTAGTGAGTGTTTTGACAGGAAATATAGTTTGGCTTACTCTGGAATTTAAATGTGGTATTACTTAAGAGAAAAAGACATCAGACTTTCGTTAAACTGCATGCATAGTAACAAAAACCATGTTAGACAACTTTCCATTAAGTCGTTGTAAGATATATTGGCAAGCTGACCAATACTTACACATTAGGATGATACAGGAAACAAAGACCTACAAGCTGTTATTTTTCAGCCATCCTATACACTTTTGTCTATCTTCTCTAGGCCTTCAGGGTCCCAACTTGTCTCATCAGTAGAATCTGATGTCCCTGAAAAAACCTCCATCCATACATTTCCACTTAATGAACTTGATTTCTTCAAGGGTGTAGTGAAGTCAAGTGTTCTTCTAGAATCCCTCAGACCCTCTTTGTTCCAACAATGCTAGGCCTTGTGGGTTGCTTGAACACTATTACTGTCACATACTAGCTGTAGTGTACCACTCCCCTTGGGCTTTCTAGGCACTCTAGGTTAACCCTTTTCATGTTGCTTTGAAGATGACACAGGTTCTTGGGCCTTAGCATTTCCATTGGACCAGTTCTTAGGTTCCCTACAAGGCCCCAGTCCCTTTTGCTGTTTAACTTGGTGATGGCCTGGCAAATTGACATTGATTCCATTTGTCACTTGCTATCTCCCATTCTATCTCTTTTTCAGAACAATGCCCTTTGTCCTTCTTTTAAGTGGCAAGTGAGGTGGGTAATGGTACTTGAATCCTTATATGAAAGAATGTGCTTCCTAGGTTGTGTGCAGGAAAAGTTACTTACCCTTTTCTCAAACACTAGGCTAGCTGGATAAATCAATGAAACTCTGTAGCCACAGTGGAGAAGTTCCTTCTTAAATAGTTCCATTGTTGTCTAATTCTGTATACGTGTTGAGAATAATCTATTACAAAATGCAGCAAATACTTCTCTATCTGATTTGCTTGTTTATCTACTCTGCATGATGAGTCAGTCTCTTGTTTGCACTGAGTTTAGGACTATTAAAATTGGTCTTCCTGTTCCATGGGATGTTTGCATAGGGCTTACCCTATGCACCCTCTCTGTAGGGTGATTTAAATATGATGTTATGTGTACTACTTTCTCAAGCAAGTGTTCAAACAAGGGCCTTAATTTGTGTTTTGATGTATATCACTAGGAAACCCTGTAGCTCACAGATTTATTTTCCTTTACCTATTTTCTATGTCATCAATTTTGTTCACCTGGATAGAAAAATCACTTTTCAGTTGGGTGATAGAGTGATAGTGTTAGACGTTTCCAGTCCTTAAAGCAATTTCAAATCTTCCTTCAGCGTTTGCTAATGGAATAGACTCCCCATACATGTCAAGCAGAGCGCCTCTTTGGTCTTCTTCAATAGGAAACTTGACAATTGGAAAGGAGATAAGAAATTCACCCCGGGGATCACATCAGTTGCCCCTGCTGGACAGGGGTCCAGAAAAGTAAATATTGTGGGAAGAAACAGCCAGGGAATTGTTATGGCTAGGCTTGTATAGGCCCTAGGGCCGATAGCCTAGTACCAACCTATGAACCTATGTCAGTGCTAATACTCTTTAGAAAAGCAGTTTGATTGGTGCGAGTGGCCTCTAACTTTATCTGTGCAAGCATCTCAAACAAAATGAGCAACTTTTCATCTGGGCAGACACTTTTAAAGTGGTCCAGCAACTCTCCAATCCTTGCCATAATAGTTTTATCAAATACCAATTTATGTACACACTTGAGGACATTGAATGCTGCAGAAAATAAGATATTTGTCTGAGGCAGGTGGGAGACAAGCAACTAATCTGTCTTCTTTAGACTAACCATGCCCCCTGAATGGTCCTTTATTTCTTTGTAATGCCCATCTAGTCAGGCATTGTTGCTTGCATATATCATAATTTGTAGCTGGTTTTGCGAATTTTAAAGTTATGCGAAACAAGGTTAAGAATACCATCCCTACAAGTAAATAAGTCCCATTACCTGTCTCAGCAAAGGAAACATTTTAAAATCCACCAACAATTCCGGCAGGTAATTGACCATCTTCTTGGGACAGTGTGGCAAGCCCCTTCTTCTTTTTTAAGATGACCTCACAATTGCTGAATGCTTTTTTAATCACTTCCATGGTACATTTAGTAAATAATGTCAGATACTTGAAATTATACCTTTACCTCACACCTCTGCTTCATTTCACCTTCCTTTACTATGTACTCTGTCTACCATAATAAGGTGTTCGGGTACTATAAAAGGCAGAAACATCTGACAGCCAACTGCTCCAAACTCTGAAGATTTCAGCATCTGCTATTACTTCTCTTCTAAACCTCCTTATCAGTAGATCTAGCAAAGAGGCCATATTCTACATATTGGATGAAAGCAATAACTGTAGGGTAGTTCCTCAGTTGCCCTAAATAACTGTTGTCCAGTTGTGATCCTTTCCCCTTTCAAAATGTTTTGCAAAATGTCCCAGCACTAACATCAAATAGCAGGGATTTATCATCTTTAGTCAAGATAGGCCAGAACCTTTTAATGACATCACATACCTTTTGATGGTCAGTGCTGAAGGTGAGAATGCAATTCAGATTATTTCCTTCAAAACGCCTTGTATCTTGTCGTTTATTCACTGTCACATGGTCAGTACTACACCTAAAGAAATAGGGATGTCCTTTTGTTCGTCTTAAGGTTTCCGGATGGATTTTATCTGTCAGGTCATCTCTGTTGCAGCCCCTATTGGATAGATCTTCTAGTTGCCTGCATTCCTTCTGGAATGTATGCTCACCTGTACATAACCTGGAGATCCGCTTCAGTTGATTCTCATAGATGTTCCTGTGGGCACATCCAGGATGCATACTGTTCCTATGCAAAAAATGGTTCTTCCAAGTGCTTTTCCTATGGACACTTGTACTTATTCCATTAACTTGATCTAAATGTAGGCATATGTCTAGAAAGTCTATTTTTCCCTAGAGTGCTGAAGTGAAAATTTAAAAAATTATGTAGTGGTCTCAAGGTACTCAGAGAAAGACTTGAGCTGAACTTCATTCCCATTCCAAAGAATAAAAATATTGTCCACAAAACCTCCATAATAAACAATATTGGTAAACCAAGGGTTCTTATCACACAAACCATGCATTGATTCCCATTGTGCCAATACTATGTTTGAATAACTATTGGCACATGGGGTGCACATGGCTACACCCCATACTTGCCAATAATAAGTACTGCCATATGAGAAGACATTGTTCTCCAAGATTAGTTCGAGTAGGGAACATATCAGGTTAGGGTTCAATCCCAGTGGGGTTAAAAAATCTCTGATTGCTTCAATTCCATAAGAATGCAATATGACCATAAATAAAATATTTACGTCCATTGCAACTAATAGCAGGTTAGCCCCATTTTCCATGTCTTGCATTTTCCTGGAGAAATCTTCCAAGAAACTGTTTTTGCTTCAGGTATAAATTTTTTCAGTTCTTTCTCAAAGAACATAGACAGGGGCTCTGTTACCCACCCTCTCCCTGCAACAATGGGTCATAGGGGAGGGTTGACAAAATCTTTGTGTATCTTTGGCAGACCACTTATAGCTGGAATGGATGAGTTACCTCAAAGAAATCAAACAATTCTTTGCTGATACATCTTTCTAAAAGCAAGTCATTCAAGGTATTTGTACATTTCTGATCATCCTGTCAATTCCTGAAGGAATTAACCTGACTGGAGAATCTTTGTTTAAGGATGTGGAATGAAGCACAGGAAGTTATGATCTGAAGAAGACAATACTGCTGAAAGTGCTTATCATTTGATGCTTCATCTGCTTTTAAATTTTTGTGGCAATTTTTTTTTGTTTTTTAATTCGTTTATTAAAGTTGGAACATTTTAATCATGGTGGTGTACTCAGTATCTCTTTGCCTGGTTTGTACTTTGTTCTGAGATGCCTTTAGTAGTGGGGACTTATCCTTTGCCATTCCTTCACAAAGAAGGCCCCTCTACTGACCTTTCTAACTACAGGCCTATAGCTATACTTTCTCCACTTGCCAAAATCTTAGAAAAAATCCTACACAAACAGACTCTAGATCACCTTCTAACACATAACCTTTTATCTTCTACTCAGCATGGCTTCCAACCTAAACACAGCACTTACACTGCCCTATTATGTTTCACCAATACTGTAAACTGGATTGAACTCCCAAACTTAGTAGCCCTAAGCCAACTAATAGTAGCTCACTCCATTATTCATAACCTCAGCTATTGTCCAGCCCTATCTAACCTCGTACAACCCTATTCCAACGTTACCTCTCTCAGGTCTGCTGAAAAAAACTTTCTCAAATTTGTCACAGCCCACAATGCTTATAGTAATTCTTTATTCAGCTACTCCATAGCCAAAACATGGAATTCCCTTCCTCAGCATTTGCTGTCTATAACTAATACCCATAGTTTCAAACAGCTCCTTACAAATTATTTCTCCATTCACTGGCTATGCTCCTGTACTACCCCTGGCTAAGAAAACAAATTACCTTCTACTGTGTTCTTCACTTATGTAACTCAATATTGTTTGATTCTATTGTTGTTTGGTTGATATTATATTTGACTGTTTTTTGTGGCTTGAAGTGTGACTTTTTAATTTGTATTAACTTGATTTTTACACTTTACTATAATTGTATGTAAACTTTCATAGAAATCATTTGTAATACTCTAACTAGCAATATCTGAGTACAAATATTGTAAACATTTTTGGGAGCATTTCTCTCCAGGTTTTCGCTGAAGACGGGCTTGGTTTTTAGCCCAGTCGGACATTATGTGGTTACCAAATGTAAATAAATAATAAATAAATATGACTAATGACTGTGAAGATTCTAAACTACGCCAGTATTCAGATAACACGACTATCACTGTACCTGACATTTTACCAGAGTGAAGCATTTTCCATTATAGTCTTTAATAGCTTCCTCAGGTCTACACCTCAGTGCATCAAAAATCAGGTCCATGTTCTTTTCTCCCAGGGCCATTTTAACTATCTGTTCAGATTGTCCTGACTCACCACTTCTCACAACTGCCTGAGGTTAGTAATGAACCCATAGTGGCCATAAAGGTACTGAAGCAACCATCAAAGAATAAGCTACTGAATCAAAGCTATTTAAGTGCATTTTTTGTTGTCTTTGTCCCTGCTGTCTGTTAATTATCAGCCACATCTCAGACACTTGGCATATTTGTTCCATTCACCATGGTTAGGGTCAAATGAGGAGGAGCCATCATTCAGACAACCATCAGGGTGATTTGAGAATTTACTTGTTTTCTCCTGTTCCCTACTGGCATATACTCAACAAGGCTTTGGGCAGTGTACAACAGGCTGATGGGCAGGATGTTCCATTTACATCTACAAGGGGTGTTCATCCCTCATAGCCTTGCTCTTTCCCTTGAGGTTCAAGCAGTGTTTTCCATGGTCTCCACCTTGAAGTTAGCACTGTCAAGTGTTCCTCTGAGTGCATGCAATCCCCTTTCTCCCCAAGAGAGGTGAGCAAGTCATGTCCTTGCCTGATTCCTCCGGTGCTGGGGCTAATAAGTGAACCCCAGGCTCCTGGGTCACAGTTAGAGCTCTGTCCCTCTGTGCCACACAGTCAAGCTCCATGGGTACATTATTGATAATCAGTTACAGTTTGACTACCAGATAAAGAAACAGTCACTAAAAGAACAAAATAAAACTAGGCACTGCAAAATCCTACATGCTTCTCTCACTTATGCACTCCTTTTTACCTCTTCATCACTATTTCTTCTTCAGTACTTCATAAACATGAGTGGGTTTTTAACAGAAATTTAACATTTGCCTCAAGACACCACAACAGACAACACTAATGCTTACCTTTACACAATTATCACTAGTTCATATTCACACATCATCTTTCTGTAAATCCATTATTTGCTCATAAATTATTTTCCAAAAGCGGTCCTTTGTCAACTCAAACTATGCTTTGGAGACTGTCTCCCTGAAATTGCAGAGGATCAGCTGGCTGGATATTGTCCATCCCCAAGTCTGACAAGTATGGAAATTTCATTTTTTTTCTTACAGTTTGAAGAACATGGAATAAGCTCCCATTCAATGTATACTCTATCCCACACAATGAGCTTTTCAAGAACTTACTTAAACAAAATCTCTTTACAATGTTGGACTTGCAATTGTGATGTCACCCTGTGCTCTGACATCATTACCACTAACATTCAATCAATTACTGTACATTATCTCATAATTACAACATACTATTACCCCTATAGCTCTCTCCCATCCTATCAGCTGTCATCTGACAGACTATTTGGCAAATAATGTCTTTGCATTTTTATTGTAGCTAGAAAGAGTTATATCATAATTTATTATAAACTGCAGCAATGCTATTTACTATATGGCTAATATTGTTAATGATTCTGTTTTTCAACACTTGCTGTTTATGCTTGTGGTGAAGGTATGCATGTTTATGACATTTTGTTACCATAAACTGTAATGCAAAAAGTCCCCTAGTGTGCAAGACAGTGTAGGAGATATTTCTAGGTGTTCTACTTGGATACATATTCCCTTCCCAACCTGCCACTGGTGCAGTTCCAGCCCCAGGGGTTAATACTTGAGGCATTACAGGTGTCTGTCTTCCTTACTATTTTTATGTTGTAAAAATAGTTGTTATTGCATATTCTTATGCAAATTGCATATCATTTTTATTGATTATAGTTGCATTGCATGTTATTATTGTTTGGAAATTTGTTTTCTTGAGATTCCACTGAAAATGGGATCCCCCATCTTGGTCTCCTAAGTCAATATTAATATATGCAAAGTAAATAAATTAAGTAAGTTAATTTATATGTAGGATGTTTATTAATTCTAGTTTATTAATGTCTCTTTATCTCAATTCATATACATAATTTATTGGCTTAGAATTTAAGGAATTGTCAGCATACACTTAGACTGCAAGTATTAGACCCATTTTATGTTAAGGAGATAGCTACACTGGCAGTGTGGTCAGTCTTGTCCTGGGACAACTATATGAGACCCTGTTGGTTAAGTTTCTGTTGTCAAGTATCCCACTCATTCAACAAGCAATTATGTTCTCTCTCTTTTTTTAATACAATCAAGAAAAAGGAGGCAGCTCCCTATATAGATATCAGAGTTATCCATATAGGGAATATACTGCCCTCCTTTCTCTGTAACAATGCAGTCGCATCAGTCGCATTGTTAGTATATGTAAGTAGCAGGAGGTGTGGGGGTGCTATCCCCCACTTAGGGGTACAGAGGACATTGTTGTCTGCAAAAATGGGTATTTCTTGTAATAAAGTGAGATGTAGTATCATGTCTTACTGGCTTTTTAATATGCTGGTCCTGTTGGGAGGATCAGCTCAATGAGATTGTGCTCTGTTAGCTGGATGGTCCAATCTGCACTAGAGTCTTACAACGGTTTGTTTGATATACTCTACTGCTTTGTATACGACTTATTTTTATAAAGTTTTTTGATAGAAATTAAGGATAGCAGAGTTATTAAGATGCTAAGAGTAACAGTTTATAAGTAAAATGTAGCTTAAGGAGCACAAATACATAAACAGTAAGATGTCTGCAGTTTAGGGGTGGTGCAAGAAACTGAGGATGAGAGGAATGAATATATGGGTGGAGGGTAGGGGCCATTGTGCTGCAGTTTTATTAAAAATTCAGAGGAGAGGAAGGCATGCAGCAATAATAAATAATGAAAAATAGAGATTGTTACACTAATAAGTTAGAATAACAGGATTGTATGAAGACATTTGGAGGTAAGACTATGAGACAAATTATAGCTGAATAAGGATACAACTGCAATGGTGTGGAATCTTGTGTGCATGGCAGCTGTTACAGAGATTCAGTTCAGGAGAGCCAGAGAAAGAGGGTTACTTATAAACATGGGAGGCTACCTTGAAAGGTGGAAGGTGGAGAACATATGCCACTGAAACTAAGTTTAAATGGAGAATCATGAAAAGAAATTGTATTGACAAGGGCAAAGGTAGTGAGACTCTGAATACTGCATTGGTACATGTTTGATCTAAAGGTTTACTTATGCTTAATCAATACATTCTAACAGCTTATGAGAAGCCTAACTTGAAAATGCTAAAAAACATGAAAAACATTTGTCCCCCTTCACCCTGAGTAAGGGGCGTGACCCTCAGAATCTCCTTACTTATATAGTATTTGTGTAAATAATTATTTGGTCCTAATATAGAGATGGAAATTATGAAGAAAAAAGTTTTTTTTTGCAAGAGGTAGGCTACATATTGTGCATGAAGGGAATGGAATATTAAGAGGGGGTTGCATGATTATTTTCAAGATGTGTGCATGCATGTGTGCATGCGCGCGCGTGTGTGTGTGTGTGTGTGTGTGTGTGTGTGTGTATGTGTGTGTGTGTGTGAGTGCACGTGTGAGCATGCGCCCATGCATGTGTGTGCGCGCGTGTGTGTGTGTGTGTGTATGTGTGTGTGTGTGTGTGTGTGTGTGTGTGTGTGTATGTATGTATGTATGTATGTATGTGTATATGGGTGAATGGATGACTGGGTAGGGATTGTTGTGTGCATGTATCTGTGGGTATATGCATGAATGTTTGAATGTGAGTGTGGTAGGGGGTTGTGGTGGTTGTCATACCTCCACAGTCACCTAGACTAATGAGCAAATCCTGAAACATTGAGTCAGGTGGAATACTAGCCACTAGAGATATCTCCTTAATGTAGTGTAGTGTAGTTAGAAAAGACATGGGTTGGGGGAATCTAGTGTTCCACCTCTGAGAAGTTAAGACATTGTGCCTTAATGACACTTAGGGAGAGGGACAACACTAGAGATCAGGGATACTCTTCATCTCATGCCTTAGAGGCACGTAATTAAAAAAAACAAAACAGAAAGAAAAGAAGGCCTGGGGAACACTAAGCACCTGGGATGTTCTATATAGTGTGGCTGAAAGACATTAACAAAGACTCAGACCCTGCACCCTACTAATAAAGATATTAGTCCTCTGCTCCACCACTACACACCAGGGAACCTTTAAAATATTACCCAAGTCTGTAAAGAAGTACGGTGAAAGAGGGAACAAAACATTTGTGAATTCTGTACAATTTACACAGAAAGCAGGAGCATTAACCCACTGTGTTAACTAAGTTGTTAGTGTGATTAGTTTTTTATATAATAAGAAATGCGAAGTTCTAATGTCTGTCATGATCCAATGCTTGCAACAATGAGTCAAAAGGGACAGTGGAGGGAGGCTTCAGTAAAAATAAAAGCCAGAGGTACACTAAATAACAACAGAGAGATTACTTAAACTGCTACTTGGACTCACTTAAAAAGTTAATAGATGTAACACTGACAAGAATGAAACTCTAATGTCTGGCAGGGACAAAAAAAATATGAATAGAAATCAGAAATATTATCTTAATATTGGACAAGTAAGAGGTATGTTGTGTGTCTCAATGTGTGTGTATGTGTTTGCATGTGTGTGCAAGAGTAAATAGGGGGATGTCAATGCAATGCATGGGCCACCAGTACCAGTGTTAACTACTGCAGAAATTTTGAGTAGCACTAGCTGTAGTTACTGTTGACTCAGAGACATGCAAATGTGCCTCTGAATCACAAAATACCACAGCCTGGAAACAGTTTGTTTTTACTGCAAACTCATAAAAAAAGACAGAAAGACAATGTATATAATACGTGGCTCGCTGACACTGTCACTTATTTTATCAATAGAGCACAGTGTAAGTGTGTGTGTGTGTGTGTGTGTGTGTGTGTGTGTGTGTGTGTGTGTGTGTGTTGAAAAGATGAAGTACTATTGGGGAAGGTAAGTGTATGGGTACTGGATTTATGTGTGAAGTGTGTTTGCATGTGGGAGTGTGTGGGGGCTAGATTACAGTTAGGGATAATGAAGATGATAGATTTTGTGATGTATGTGTATGAGTGGTGAAAGTATATTCAAGTGCTATGTATTAGGGTTACATAAGGGCTAGGTAAAGGGATTCATTTAGTGTAATGTGTGTTTATATATGCGGTGTTCATGTCATAATAGTGTTCAGGAAGGGTTTTTGTAATGTAAAGTATCAAGTTACAGTTAGTGGCAGGGACAAGGTTACAGTTAGGGTTAGCATGCATTAGTAAGGTGATGCAATTGGGCAATCATTCATGAATTAGACCACCATTATACACCCATCTGCACCTTACAACTCAACCATACACATCTGAAAGATTTAGTAAATATTAAGGAATGCTGTAAAAGCCATCTACCCAAAGAGAACGTTGCTAAAGTGAAGGGCTGATCATTTTCTGTTTGCTTATCTTACTGTATACACATAATCACCTGTGCTGTGTTGGAAATATTGCTTGTAGCAAGAGACTGTTGTAGTACATGGCACACACTGATTATGTTCTAAACTCAAAAAAGACAGTGTTGTTATACATTTCTCTGTTGTCACATCGGCGCAGAACAAGTTTTGTTATGCACATCCTTCAGAGCTGTTATAGGTTTATGGGTTCATAGGTACTTACTAGGCTATTGATCTGTGAAGATATTAAGAAGCCTAACCTCACATTCACATGGACATTTTTAGCCTTAATAATTTGCATATAAATAACCCAGAGAAAGGCAGAACGGGAATATGTTTTGACATGTACATGTTTCCCGTATCCATGAGAGACAGGTGTATGAAACTGGGGGCTAATTTGTGGTTATCCATCCATTCATCCAAATTACACTGGAATAGTGTAAGAGGAGTACTTTACTTTATGTGGCGTGCAAGATGATTCCACAGAAGCAGTATTCTCTGGATACAAACCTATCCCTCCCAAGTGTTCAATTTATTTTGCAAAAGAGATTGAGATTCCCTTCACACAGTGTTTATGATACCATTGGATTTGCAGAGAATAAAATATATATATAAAAATAAAATAAATACAATATGACAGTCTCATGCTAGAGCATACATGACATTCCCCATGAGAAATCCACAGTGTATAGCAACGGCTTGTAAAAGGTGAAAACACTTTGTACTGCCACACACAAAAAAGGCAGAGTGAAGTATTTAATAGCTTTTAAAGCTGTGAATCCTTGAGAGAGACAATTAGCTTCTGTCCACTGTCTGTATATGGCAGTGTTAAATGTTTTACGGCTTTCAAAGTTGTAAAACAATTTGTGTTCCTACACTTTTTTCTATAACTAGTAGTACATCGCAGCAGCTAATGATCTATGTCCTACAAAGCATTGAGTGGGTCTCTTCAATCATATCACTAATTAAGTACTCTTGATGTGGATGTTAAGATTCATCTGTTGAGCTTTGCTTTGTTCTATTTTTGAGGTAAATGTGTTGACATCCATAGCTCAAACATATGACAAGCTGGTTATAATTAGAAACCCAACCATAAGCTTTTGTATTCCAGACTGGAGATGACTGAGTGATATTCCTTCTCATCACATGAGTGTCGGAGCACTAAGAAGTTTTACATTTAAGGGACCAAATGTCACCAGAATTTATACAGCTTACAAATGGCTGCAGCGCAAGTTTGTTTCAAGGGCTGGACCTCTCATCTGTGCTTATTATGGGACATGAAGACATTCTGTATTCCCAATGAGACATGCTCCCAGCAAAATGAGCTAGACAAAACAGAGCTCAAAATGATGCCTCAACACTGGTATCTGACCAGACATACAACTAAAGAAAGATTCATTATGAACCCTGGCCTAACACAACTGATTGCACAAATCAAATAAGCTTTTCTAAAAGCATTCTCAAAGACAGCAGACTGACTAATTTTGCATCTCAGGAAGGATGACAAACCAGACTTCTGTCTGGGACCAGTCACAAAAGGAGTTGACAGACAAGTTTTTTACACTAAGGAGTATTGCAAACTAATTGATCTACCAGTCAGGGATGAATGAATGAGACCATGTAACACCACAGATGGACTCAAATTCTTTGTGATGCAACATCAGCATCAGAAAACATTTCAAAACTATCTACCCAGCTTGCTATTCCAAGTCAGTGGAGCCGCAGAAATGCTGTCTTCAGCAGCCAAGGAAATCCACTCAGATGTTAAATGTGTGTGGGAGATTAAGGAAATCTGAAAATACTATTAAAATGAATGGCTATCTGTTACTATTCTACTAAATACACTATAGGGGAGAGCATATATGTGATTAAAAAAGTCTGCAAGCGTTATTAAAATGAAGAATGTCTATATGTTACTGTTGCTAGTAAATGCAATCTACTGAGCATACTGTTGTGCTAGTTTTGAACATAAAGTATTTTTTTTGTTGAAGGAAAATGCTAGGGAATCAAAAACAGTAATGCAAACCAGCTCTGTTTGCATAGAGGGATAAAGCCCTGACTATGATGCAGTGACCCAAGTTTACTTAGTTAGCAGGACAGAAGACAGGAATGATGAATGTTCTGCATTCTGGAATGGATGGCCATTCTTTTGCAGTACTGGTGGAGATGGGGTCTCAGAACAGAGGCTGAGCTTGGTGTATGACCAGATTTGGATAATGTCTCCACAGGGAAGCAGAGACAGTCCTAGAGCATGATTGTATATAGTGGCCTGTAAAGAGCATTCCAGCATGCAAAGGCATTGGGCCTTCACCTTCAGTTAACCCCCTACCAGAGAATGAAGAAGATGGTGTGGCCCACTTATTCCCATTACCACGTGTCTCACCACTAGACTGGAACTAATGACCATGGAAAACTGGGTTACAACCACACTGTATCCCCACTTAAAGTCTGAGGCAACTTGTCATCCCAGAATATGCACAAATAATAATAATAATAATAATAATAATAATAATAATAATAATGATAATAATAATAATGTCCCTTAGCCTCCTTTAACAACCTTTTTCCTTTCCATATCTACTATCTAATGTAATCCTTATACCCGTTCTTCACTTTCTTACTCTACCCGACCTGTTCTTCTGTTCTCTGCCTTCTCTTGTCAAATTCTTGCACCTAGTTTTCTGTATTTTCCTGTCCTTACATATCTGCCCTCTATTGTACTTCTTTGCTATATAATTGTGGCCCTACCTTCACCCACCTACCTACCTACTTTCAACCAACCTTTGTACTCGTAGTTTCACCCTCTTCTCTTTCTTTTAACTTTCAGTCAAACCCCTCAACTGGCAGATGAAAATAGGAACAAAGGCCCTTGAAAACCCGAAACATCTAGCCAGAAATCTGGGCATTTAATTGGCATAGAATGTGAATACCAAATAGCACATATCTCTTCCTGCCTTCGGTAAGAATGTGGGATACTACTCAGAAGAACATGTTTAAAAAAAGATTGACAAAAATGATGGAAAAAATATAAGCAGATTATCAAAGAGACAGCGTAAAATCTATTGTTAGACTTTAATGAACTGTTTTCAAAAATTCTGACACACAAGGTAATTTATTTCTGCTTCAGAAAAAGGAAGATGTAAGATGTACATCCTTGTTCTTTAATTTATTGTTGCCACTAACACTAATATGTTGGTCATGTAATACGTTTTTCAGCGCATTAGGCAGATTCAAGAATCACACGTGATAAAGGGGGTTCAGAAAATACAGGCATGCCTCCAAAAATAGGCACATCATGCATAGGGTTAAACCAGACCTGAAAATAAAAATGTTCCTCCAAAACAGGGACAGTTGCAAGGTCTACTTTCAATAAATTTCCCTACTAATTTCCATTCTATCCTAGCTATGCTTCATATAATTTGTCTTTCTCAGTTTGATAGCTAACAAAATTAAACTGTTAACATTATTTTATCAGATGATATAAATATTGCAAATGCCTTGTATTACATATTTTTAATTTTTTCTATCATTTAATTGTACAATTTTGAAGTTTAATGTATATTTTTTATTTATTTATTCTTTATTAACCAGGTTAGTCCTACTAGGCCAGTGTCCTTTTTTTCATGGGAGAACCAAGGTGGTAATCATAAAAATAAGGGAAATCTGGCTATGGCACTTTCTGTTCTCTGCTTTTTTCATTAACTACCATGAGATCTTTTATATCCACCCAAACTACTATCAACTCATACAGATGGGACCTCAGTTTAACTCCTCCTCCTCTGAAGAACAGTATAATCAGGAGGGTGGCACTCCCTTAATGCTGTACTGCAGTGTCAAAACTGGAAAGCTAATCCAAGTACCTGGTGCGAGAGTAGAACCCACAGCCTTCTGACCTTCCAGCATGCAAGACATATGTGCTGCCTGTTGAACCACTGTTACTGTAATGACATTTGTTTGGGCAATTTTTCTCATGCCTTGTGATTTATGTTAATCTCCTGTGGAGCTTTTCTACCTGGTACTCCATTGAAAAAGGGGCAACTGAGCAGTAAGACTTTCCCATTTAACAAAAGGAATGAATGAGTAGGTAGATAAATAAATAATTACATATGACAGGAATATAATTTTGATACCTTGAGTAATACAGCAATTCCTGAGTTCAAGGACATGTTTACAAAAATAGTACTGTCAACCTCAACAAGACATCTAGTGCCTTTATTGAATTAATAAAACATGTATAATATAAGTGATGTCTTACTGCTAACATTCCTATTGTTTTCTTTTCCTAGTACCGTGTGTAACTGGAGATGACTGATACATGTACGTATGTGTGCATACATACTATCTGGGTATGCTGCTGTGTACAAGTATGTAGTAAGTAAAGCAGCCTTGAAGTACAGCGCTGGATATCATTTATTTATTAACATTATATGACTATGTATGTTTAGTACAAATATTCAACAAGGTCCATATTTGTAATCAGTGAAATCTATCTTTTGAAATTGCTTTATAGTGCCAAATACATTACTTAGAACAAATGCCTTCACACCAGAACACAGCTCTTAGAAGCCAGGAAACATGCCACATTCTTACTTAGTGATGACACCTGTCTAACTGGTAGCCCAGAAAATGTCCAGTACTGCACAGTACACTCTTACATGAGTCCAGTACTGCACTGTACAATCTTACAGAAAGAGACCAGTCCTGCACCATACAATCTTACATAAAAAGTCCAGTACTGCACTGTACACTTTTACAGAAAGAGTCCAGTATGGCACCATACACTCTTACATAACGATTCTAGTTCTGCAACATACACTGTTACAGAAAGAGTCCAGTAGTCCACAGTACTCTTACAGAAAGATTCCAGTACCTCACAATACACTCTTACATAATCATACACTCTTACATAACGATTCCAGTTCTGCACCGTACACTCTTATAGAAAGAGTCCAGTACTGCACCATACACTCTTACAGAAAGAGTCCAGTACCGCACCATATGCTACTGCTATGCTCTTGCAGAAAGAGTCTAGTACTGCATCATACACTCTTACAGAAAGAGTCCAGTAGTGCACCATACACTCTTAAAGAAAGAGTCCAGTACTGCATCATACAGTCTTACAGAAAGTGTCCACTAGTGCACAGTACACTCTTACAGAAAGAGTCCAGTAGTGCACCGTACACTCTTACAGAAAGAGTCCAGTACCACACAGTACACTCTTACATAATCATACACTCTTACATAATGATTCCAGTTCTGCACCGTCCACTCTTACAGAAAGACTCCAGTACTGCATCATATACTCTTACAGAAAGAGTCCAGTATTGCACAGGACACTCTTACAGAAAGAGTCCAGTATTGCACAGTACACTCTTACAGTAAGAATCCAGTACTGCACTTATGGTTACATCGTTAGGCAGTTAGTACAAAGGCCTACGTTTTTGAGAAATTAAGAAACTGCTTCTAGTAGTTAAGGGTATGGCATTCGATTCCTTACACCTACATTAAGACTCTGAACAAGTCACTTAACTATGCAGTTATCCCAGGTCACCCTTGAAAATGGACATTGTGTCCTCTGGGCTTTCCCGATAAAAAATGAATAAGAAATGTTAACTGTATGAACACTCATGTTATAAAACCACTTACAAAATAAGTTCACTCTGTAAAGGTGTAACTAGCATATGCAACACTGCATTATGAATATAGCTAATTGTAGAAAGTAACTAAGCTTTTCTAAAAACATGTCTACCATGGTAGCTATGGCATATGCTTGGCTACACACTTACAGATAAGCCATATACCATGGCAGATATAGCATATGCTTGGTTATAGTCATGCACAACAAAACTACTTGGCTATTAGTTGTGTAGCATTTCTTTTTCTACACTTAGTTCTACCACATTATTGAACTCATCCGAAAGGCTTCATAATGAATTAATCAAGCTATAACTCTCCACCCTGGTCGTAGGAGGCTGCTGTGCCCTCCTTGACATCCTCAACTTATATTAACAATAATCCAGGTCACACAACATAGGGGAAAGGAAACAAAACCTATTCATGTAAGCTCATTGTTTTGATGAGTTGAGGCCATGAAGAATTGTGGTGTGATGATTCATTAGGTTTCTGCTGAAGGATTCCTACTGAATTATTGAGCTTCAACTCAAGATATATTTACTTTGCATTTATATTTTTTTCAGTTATATGTTTTGTTAAATGCCTTTATTAGAATGCCCAGATGGTAACCATTTCAAATGTCAGGACCTGTAGAGCGAGTCCAAAAATATGGAGACTGAATGGCCGAAAGAACAGACTTACTTATGCGAAGTCCAAGATGCCATTTCTGAGAATACTCCCTTGTCTTCAAGTTATGGCAATACAAGAGTTTGGGGGTTGGGGTGGGGGGCTTCCCCCCACATGGGGGGGGGGTGCAAGGGGCCTTGCCTTATCCTGCAAAAAGAATTTAAAGGAGAAGATTCACTCAACTCCTGTATTTTCTGACTTTTTTTTGGCTTGTCAGAACTTGGCATTTTGAGTGCTGACATTTCAATAGGGAGCCTGCCTAGATATTTTTTTTATAAGCCTGCTATTTCAGTATGGAAAAGATACACTACCCCTCTAAGGAAAAGGGGGTGTGTGTGGTGGTGGGTGGTGATCTAGATTTTGAAAGTTGATGAACAAGCTGGTATACTTTTACAAAAACCTGTCAGTCATATTTCTAATTTGGAAATGTGACAGAGTAACAAAAAATGCATCTTGAACACCTATTTAAATCACTTTCTCAAAAAGGACCACACAGTAACTGCATTAAGGTGATGTAAGTTGTTTAGATTTATTATTATTTGTCTTTGTTGACCGGAAACGTCTGACTGGTCAAAGCCCATTTTCAGCAGAGTCCTGGATTGAAAAGCTCCAGCAGATGCATTTTGCAAAGATACATTAGATAGATATTTCTTAAGGCATCTAGATTCAAACAGGTAATTGTTCTGTAGTGACACCATGCAAACATAAAACAGATATTTCTTCTGTGGTGACATTATAAATCATATTGAAGTCCAAGTGTAAAACATTTAGTATGCTAAGAGTTCATGTACAACACATTTGGCAAGTAGACATTAGATATGACTTATAAGACACAGGTAAGGAGAACTGTGAATGGTGTCAATGCCTTCCATCAACAATTGGCTCCTCTGCTGAGCTCTCATGTCAGGAATGTGTAGTCTCATGTCATTTTACCTTCTGCAGAGCATGCAGCTTTTTAAAACTTGTGGTACTTTCTGTAGATAGTCATCCTATCCTTATCAGGCATTTGTGGTGTCACTGAACACATTATGTGGCAACCCACTGATTACCCTCAGTGATAATACTGATTTCAGGTTAATATGCTCTTCTGTCTCTTATTACCCAAGCACTTCGTGTGCTGTTTCACTATACAGCTTGCTGTTCTCAGTGGATTTATAGTCATCTACTGAACACATAATAAAGGTTACTAAAATCCTCCGGGACACATTCTGAACCACAGAGACATGATCCAGTTTAAAACAAAGTGATGATAATTGTTTCACATGACCTGCCCACTCTGAATTCATGCATTCATGCATTCATTCCAAAAGCTTCCTCCTGAGGTGACTGCACCTCCCTGCTAAGATATGTTTGAAATGTTTGCCTTAATGACCATTTTTGTTTTAGTAACCACATGAGCACACTAGACAATAGGATGTCTATTTTAAGGTATGACCTGTGAGAGTACCTTGCAATTTGTATAGATACAAAAACGTGCTTTACAATGACAGAGTTATATACATTTTAGAAGAATAAACATGATCAGATGCAAAATGACATTGTACAGTGATGTTCTAATATGATAGCAAAACATGTGAAACAAAAGATATTTATATGTAGAGTAAAAAAGAAGAAAGTAGCACATATTAGCATGTTTATAAAACAATAAAGCTGTATCTAAAATGTAGTTAGCAGAGTCTAAACTCTATACCAAGCATACAGTTATGTGTCTTGATTTTACCACCACTTTAATATTTTTGCATATAGTATGGTCATTATGAATCTTGGTTCTAAACCCACTCATGATGATGTTCATAGATCTGTCCTCCATAATAAAATATCAGGCACAAAGTACAGAAAGAGACCAGTTGGCATAATGTTTAAGGTTTTCGCCTTCCCGTGCACAAGGTACAGCATTTGATCCTGACCTCTGACCAATGCCTGTTTGGAGTTTGCTTGTTCTCCCTGTGTCTCTGTGGGGGTTCCTCTCACCTCCGAAAAAACATGCTGAGTTTTTCCAGCTCAAAACTCACCAATGAATGGAACTGTGGGCAGCAGCACAGACTCTATATGGTGCCCCATAGAGGGAAGAGTTGTACAGACCAACTGCTTTGGGCAACTATTTTGGTGCATGGTATCCTCAAGATAGGAGAACATGGAGGCTGTGTCAGGGCTAGCCACTTGACGGTGTAAAAATATGGCTGTAGGTAATTTGGCCATGTTGACTAATGTCGCCAAAATGGACATGGGTAGTTGCTGGTAATAAGTGGGTCAGAACCTGGCCTACTTTGACCTATGTCTTAACAATGGGAGGGGTGTTTATGCCCCTATTGGCCAGTGTGTGCCCGTCATAAAGCTCAGCAGCCCTGGGTCAATAAGCTACTGGCTGGCTGGTGTCTAGTTGCCCAGTCTGGATTACCTGGGATAGCTCTGTTGAGCAAAAGCTGGATGCAAAACCAATCAACCTGCCAAACATGAACTGAGAATTACTACGCTTAATGTAGGTTCACTGACAGGATGTAGTTTGGAACTGGATGATATAATGATACGTTGGAGGCTAGACATTCTATGTATCAAAGAAACAAGATGAAAGGGCAGTACAGCAAATCCACTTGGCTTGAGATCCAGAATCTACTACTCAGGAGGAGGACAGGCTAGAAATGGTGTGAGAATTGTGGTGAGAGAGATACTTCAGAAGGCAGTGAGGGATATCATCAGAATTAATGACAGACTCATGGCAATCAGACTGCAGTGTAATGATAGGGCAGTATTCATAATCTCAGCCTATGCCCCACAGCTGGTATGATAAAGATGCTTGGTGAGATAGCGGAAAATGGCTCCTGAGGGTACTTGTAGCAGTGTGGAGGGAAAGGTATATCTCAGATGACTGGATAATTAGCATACTCATGCCAGTGTACAATAACAAAGGGGACATCCACAACTGTGGGCAGTACAGAGACATCAAACTCATATCACATTGCATGAAAGTTCTTGAGAGGGTGATTGATAAATGGATATGCAGAGTAGTAGAATGTGAGATGGGAGATGAGCAGTTCAGATTCAGATCAGGATGCAGCACAACTGACTCAATGTTTGCAGTGAGACAGATAGTTAAGAAGAAGCTACAGATGAGGAAAGAGTCCAACTGGGCATTCCTAGACTTGGAGAAAGCATATGACAAGGTCTCAAGAAAGCTGATCTGAGCAGTACTCTGGTGGTTCTAAGTCCCAGAAACATTGGTAGAATTAGTGCAGGCTATATAGAAGGACCCAATGACTCAAGTACGAACAGTGTTGGGCCTCACAGAGGTGTTCCCAGTGGGAGCAGGTGTACACCACTGCTGTTCATACTGGTGATGGACTACATTAGCAAACAGGTTGGAGGGAACAGATCAACAAAGTTACTGCATGCAGATGATGTGGCATTACAGACAGACTCTGAGCAAGAACTTCAGCAAAGGATAGGGGAATGGAATGCAAAACTGAAGGCACATGGGATGAAATGAAGCCCAGATAAGAAAGTGGTAATGGGAGAAAATTAGAGAAATCAGAAGAAGCCAAGAACTGAGATAGAAGGGAAGATAGTGGAACAGGTTAGAAGCTTCAGGTAGCTGGGGTGGTTGAGGAGAAGGGAAGTCTGAATGAAGAGGTCAAAGCTAGAATCAGAGGGGTTGCAGCCAACTGGCATAGAGCCTCAGGTATAGTCTATGATAGAAGAATGCCAAAGAAGCTGAAAAGTAAGGTGTACAAGACAGTAGCCCGACCAGTACTACTGTATGGTACAGAAACCTGGGCAGTAAAAGCAGATCAGTTGAAGAAGCTAGAGGTGATAGAAGTTAAGTGCCTGAGAAAGGTGATAGGATGCACACAGTGGGGCAGATGAAGAAATGAGGACATAAGAGCAGAAGCCAAGTAGCTCCAATTGCAGAAAAGATCAGAAAGAACAGATTACAGTGGTTTGGACACACATACTGAAAAGCAGAAGACAATCTGGTGAAGAATATTTGGGACAGACAGAAAGAAGGTAAGAGGAAATGAGGACATCCAGCAAAGAGGTAGATGAATTGTGTGAAAGAAGATCTCAAATAGTCAGGGATGAGTGTTGAAGAAGGCAGGAGTGTGACACTGAATTGAGAGTGATGGCGATAGTTAATACAATACCTGAAACCCATTTAGAAAATGGGAAAAAGGAGGCTGATGATGATGAGTACAGGAAGCCCTGACCTCTGCCAGATGCTGGTCTCATCCACAGAATAGTGCCTGAGGCCTGTCTCAGGCATGGGCTAGAGATTACCTGGGCTGTAGCAATGTCGCCCTGATGTATCCCAGATGCAACGGACATAGTATGTCTCTGCTTCAGCTTCAGGTCTGCCTCATGGATAGCTGACATGATTTACCATACTGTTGAGTGAAACATGCTACATTTAATGAGTACAGAATGCTCATATACTTACCTAAAGTCTGCACCATGCCAGCTTACAATGTGCTACTACATGGCTACTTACCACCAAATCAAGGACTGTAGCTGTGAGATCTGATGTTGTGGGAGCTGAACTGTAATTTAAAACAGAGATTTTTTCCATTTTTTGCCATAGTTGACAGCTGACCATAAGATCCTCTTCTTGGGCAATCAACTCATTCATTGTCTTCACTTTGCAATGAGCAGAGTAAGCAGGATCATTACTGAGGCAGCCATCAGGGATGGTATAAAGTTTTTCTTCTATTTTCCCCCATCTAAATCACATAGACCTATTAAGGTACTGGACAGTGGGGGTATAGTGGGCTGTCTGTGGAGGAAGTCTCATCACTTCTGTAAGGTGCATTCTTTCCAAGCAACCCAGAATCTCCCTCTCATTGCACAAGTGGTGGTTTCCCAGCCTCTGCCAGGGAAATCCCACTACTCCATGTAGTGCAGAGTGCACTCATCCTCTCCCTACCTTGGAGAGGTGAGTGGGCCATGGTCCTTCACTCCTCCCCCTGCCTGCCTATTTGCTCCAGTGCTGCTAAAAAAAAAAAAAAAAAAACAGTTGCCTGGGTCACAGTTAGAGCCCCATCCCACTGTGCCACTGAGCCAGGTTGAAACAGAGAATTCTGAAAGTTGTTATACACAAATACATTGCTTTTTTCAGGATGGTCATCTTCTGCCATGCTCTGATGGAGACTATGTCACCTACACCCTTACTAACTATATATGCAAAGTACGAGGTTGCTGTAAGGGGAATGCTTTCACATACCATGACCTTGTACTAATAACATTTCAACAATGCAAGACTCACAGTTTTGGACCATGGAATTCTAACTGATAGATAGATAGACAGTGTAGTAACCCTATCTATTTATTTATTTATTATTTTTTTATCATTTGAATGGATAGGTCGGTTAACCCTTTTCAGCCACAATCTGATCTCAAAGAGCAGAAAATACATCACGCTCTTTCAAACCAAAAATATAATATATGGAATGAGTACATAGCAAAATTAAGAATATATTAATTATCACTGCAGATAGGGCACAATTAAAAGATTCTATCAGAGTGCAGTGAGGGAAAAAGAAAAAATATATACAAAATATAAGCTAAGAAATGTATAAAATCCTGTACAGGCATACATGTAATACATAAACTTATATATATATATATATATATATATATATATATATATATATATATATATATATATATATATATATATATATATATATATATATATGTATGTATATATATATATATATATATATATATATATATATATATATATATATATATATATATATATATATATATGCGAGATATATACATATAAGATACCATGCTAAGACAAAGAAAAAAGTCAGGTATTCATGATATAGGATGACAAGTTACCTGTCTGTTGTCATGGTAGCAGTTGCAGGTAGATTCAGTTAAGGGATGCTCTTTAAGTGCATCTTTGAAGCTTTTACTGGTTTCTAGAGTTTGTCTATAGTCAGGTGGTTCCAGATAAGAAGTCCCACTCTAGAAAAGGCTCTCTCACTTAATGGAAATTTTAAATGGACAGCATACTAGGGAAAACTGTTGTCCAGTGTACTTTTGAGTACATAAGGGTTGGCTTGTAGAGATAGTTTCACTTGTAAAGGAGGGTGCAGCGACCATGTTTTAGCACCCTGTAAATTACAGTACTTAGAAGAAAAGTAGCCCTATGAGGCAGTGAAAGCAAATTGGAATTTTTTTAACAAATGGCAATTGCGGCATCAGGGAGTCTGCTAATAGAATGAATTTGCAGATTTTATTCTCAGTAGCCTGTATTCTTTGAGTATTGTGGGTTGAACATATAAGAATAAAAGGAAGGGCATATTCCAGTTTGGGTATTAAAATAAAGCCTACTTCATTCACGAAGCACAGAGTGCTTCTACAATTCTTTGGTCTCATACATAGATAACAAGTTACTCCTGTTCCTACCTGAAAACTGCCTCAACACAGAGTATAGGATGCTTTTATCTCTGCATAAGTTTTCCCTAAGCAAAGAGTATAAGGCAATCCTATCTCTGCTTGAGGACTATTTTATGTATAAAATAAAGGATACCACTACCTCTCTCTGTCTGTTTCCCTCTCTCTCTCTCTGCCGTCTGCCTCCTGCATGCAGTACATCATACCTCAATCTGTTTACCTAAATTCATACCACTTTTGCCCATCTATCAATCTGTCTGTCTTTCTTTCTACATATCTGTATGTCTGTGGAGTAAACACTTTAATCATTATGCCAACTCCAACCTCTATCCTCAGGGGGCATGTTTGATAGATTATGATATTCTTTTCCAGAGACAGGAAGTGTAACTACTAAAACCCCATCCCCAGCTTTCCCTGTGGTAGGTGTGGTAACTAGAAATGAGGCATCAAAGGATGTCAGACAGGAAGTGTAACTACTAAAGCCCCATCCCCAGCTTTCCTTGTGGTAGGTGTGGTAACTAGAAATGAGGCATCAAAGGATGTCAGACAGGAAGTATGACTACTAAAGCCCCATCCCCAGCTTTCCTTGTGGTAGGTGTGGTAACTAGAAATGAGGCATCAAAGGATGTCAGACAGGAAGTAAAACTACTAAAACCCCATCCCCAGCTTTCCCTGTGGTAGGTGTGGTAACTAGAAATGAGGCATCAAAGGATGTCAGACAGGAAGTGTAACTACTAAAACCCCATCCCCAGCTTTCCCTGTGGTAGGTGTGGTAACTAGAAATGAGGCATCAAAGGATGTCAGACAGGAAGTATAACTACTAAAACCCCATCCCCAGCTTTCCTTGTGGTAGGTGTGGTAACTAGAAATGAGGCATCAAAGGATGTCAGACTCCTTCTATGGCTTATACAAGAAGCACAGGGTGGAGAGGAAAGCTAACGTCTGCAGTAGTGAGTAAACAGAACAAAGCTGGTGGTAATGGCTATGTTGAAGGGACATGCCAGAATGGCTTTCTGAGTATAATGCAGTGCTTTGTTTTCCTTGGTGCCCTAGTTTAAATCTTGCAGTACTGTTCTGTGTTGAACTGTCCAACTTAGACTGGGATAACATGGTTAGGATAGGGCTTTTTAAAGTCAGAATGTGGGGGGAGGGGGGCAGAGTGACTGGCTACAGCTGTCTTTAAGAAGAGGGTCAGGGCATTTTTTTAAGTAAAACAGAAGCCCACTTTGGTATGGACTTGATTGACAGTTCCTGAGATTTGCTTTTTATAGGTCAGTGAACTATCAGATAGACTATTTAGATTCAAAGGTGTACTCTAGATTGTTTTGGGCTGTACATCCAGAATACATCTGTATTCTGCATAGATGAAACATTACTGTAGGTATATCGAATGTTACCAAAAAGCCCAGACTTGGTCTGGGAGGTATTAAGGTTCAGAGAGGTGGAAAATACCAACAGATCAAGCTTGTGTCTGTTTGTGGTATGTTAGTACTGTTAAACAAGAATGTAATTTCATCAGCATGCTATGTAATGGTCCAGTTGTTACAATGCTGGCATGCATTATTTAAAAACAATGTGAGTAACTGTGGCACCCGGACAGAGCCAACATCATATAACACTGTTATTGGTTCTGACCTGGTACTGTCCATTTTCACCTTGACTTATCTGTTAGTAAAGCAGTTGGTTGGCTGGCCAGTCCATGGAACGATAGCTCAGGCCACTGTGACTGAGTTCCTGCAGAAGAACTCCAGGCTAGAAATTACTCATACAAAAATTAACATCAGTGGCTTTCAATATAATATAATAGGAATCTATCATACATCATCTATGTCCCCTTCACAACATTAGGATATACTTAGTTACTGCTAGGTTATAAAATTCAATGAAAAGGCAGCCTTTATGGGTGATTTTAACTACCCATATCTTCAATGGATAAACTACTCAATGTCACATAAAACTGTCAGCTCTTAGTTTAATATAATAATAAACAATTGGAACAAACAGTACAAAATCCAACTAGGGATGACAGTATCTTAAATATCATACTGACAAACCTTGGATCTATTTGCTGCCTACTTATCCTCTTATTTTTAAAAACAATTATTATTCCTTATTAATCACTTCCATATTGAAATGTTGTGGCTTGCAATGCTGAGGTCCAACACGCTTAAAAAAAGACTGAACATCCGGGAGAAGCGTGAATATCATATTTCATATCTCACCTTTAAACTTATTTTTTTGTAGGGGGCAAGCCCCCTTGTATCCCTGATGTGGGGGAAAGACCCCCACAACCACCAAATTTATAAATGCCACCTCTGAGGCCACCATGCCCTGGAGCAAAGGGAAAACTCTGAGAAATGGCAATCTCAGACTTAATGCATGTAAGCCTGTAATTTCGGTAATTTAGTCTACGCATCAGAAATTACTAGTCCTAAAATTTTAAATGGTTATCTTATTAATCAATTTTTTTCTATTTCCATACAATTTTCCTTTTTTTTTCTGCAACGCACAACATATATGACAACTGTGTGTTATTTCTTCATATTGACAACAAGCAGTTGGTATTACTGAAATTAAATAATTTTTCACACAGTTATTTCCTTTATATCTATTCTCTCAAAAAGGTAAAAGCCATTTTAAATATCTATATAAAAGCCATCACATCACCTGTTCCTAAGCACATGCATGTAGACTTAAAATTCTGTCCCTGCACATAGTGACTTGACTGCTAATGACCCCCCAAAACAGAAACATAAAATGTCCAAATGAGCTGATGTCTACCTTACAAATTTTAAGTGTTTTAAGCCAATTTACTAAAACCATAACAATACTTTCAACTTCATGATTACTTAATGTATTATTTTAAAACTCACAGCTCAAACTAACATATCTACAAAACTTTTACAGCCACTTAAACATTTATCTTTTTTATACTTTTAAAATAGATTTTGTATTTTTGCTCCATGAAGATAACCTCTAGAAATGTTCCTGTTAATGTGATTTGAGGCCTGATTGACCATTTGTTTAAACCTTCTTTCTTCTTTTAGGTGCACTTTTCCAGCAAACAATCTTTCAAACATGTCACTTTCATTTCTTTTAAATTCAGTTAGTAACATAATGCCTTCTTTACACTAACAGGCTCTGGCATATTCCTTTGTCTTTACTGTCTCAGCAAACTTTACCTGTTTGAAATTTAGCATCAGACATATCCTACACCTCACACATAATCTTTTAACATCAAGTAAACCATGGAATGAACTGGTAAACTATATGTCGAGTTCTCTTCTGTTTCTTGTCTGCTACTTTCTTTCATTTGTTTATTCATATATGCCTTCTTCTCTCTTGCCAAAAAACCTTTCATAAGTTGACTGCTTGTCAATCTCCTTTGTAGTATCCTCCGAAAAAAAAATCACCTCCCCAAAAAATATGTAAGCACTCATTAAATTCCACATAGACATTACTCCACTCCTTAATTTGTCAAATTGCACATCTTCTTCTCCCTCCTAACACCAGACCTGGCAAATGTTATTAAATTATGGTCTGTATCTAAGGCTGCCAAAGACATAAACATCTCCACCATTCAGCCTCACATAGATAAAATCTTCTCATTATGTAGAAATGGAAGGATTTCCCCAGTATCCTGGTCAAACTTCCCCTTGTCAATATGAATGTTATCTTAGGTTTCCTCTGAAAACAAGGTGCAACCTACACAGCAATTAGAAGGCAATACAGATGACTATATTAAGCAGTTAGATAATGCTGTAATGTCTAGTCTTTTAGAACATTACACATCTTCCTATAAGCTTACTGCATTCCTAAAAATTATAGTCAGAAACCATGAATTTTAGAATTCATGTTTCCAGCCATATGGTCTGATGAGGGGTAAGGGATATAACTGTTAGGTGTGTAAGACCTGCAGGTTATTAATTAATTCATGGACCCAAAGTCAGGCCACGTGGTTCTTATTTGCTTTTAAAATCTAAATTCCAGTCTCAAAAGATTACATTTTCTGGTTTTGGTGTTGCTGACTGGCTTTCCTTCCCAGTGACATACAAATTCATGATTAAACCAGGTGTGTTTTTAATTGTCTGGTCTCCTTTATTTGCCTACCAGTAGATGATTTTTTTTTTTTGTGTTTTTTTTTTTTTTGACATACAAATCCACCGCATCTCAGTTTGGTGTACTTAATCACAATGACTTAGATTTAAATGAGAGCCAGGGCCTTCCATCATCTGAGATAGCAAACTTCTTATTCATTTCATAGAAATTATTATCCCTGACTAGACTTCTTTATTTTTTCTGCAGTTTCACAAACAAACAAAGCTTCTTTAATACTAGCATCTGCACATCCTTTAGGAGTTAGCATATTCCCATTAACTTCAAAACATAGTTCAGTATTGGGAATATGGGTGGCTTGTTCTTGGGGAGGTTGCAGAATAGGGCTTTCTTATGCAGCAATCCCTCTGAAGAGAGGTGTCATGTCAATACTTTGAGGGCAGTCCTGAGGAGTGCATTTAGCTTAGCAGTCCATGAATGTGGTAGCTTTCTTCAGCAGGTTCATGGAAGCATGTATACAAATGAGGTGCAGTGGCAAAGAATTATCAGTAAAGATCTCCATTAGCTTGCTGCACAAAATATTTTCCATGAACTTCCCCCAGAATGGAAATGAATCTAACAGCACCACCAGAAGTTCATTGAGCACTACTATTTGGTTAACATCCTCAGATGTGCCTTGTGCATTATCTAATTTATCAAAAGGCCCACCTTACTACCACTCCTGAACCTTTCATCCCTGTCTTCTTTGTACACCTATTCTACTCTTCAATTCATTGCCCAGCTACCTGTTTAATTTTCAGTCTAACTTTTGCATGTATATTATACTGTGTTACCTAAAAATCCATGCCTATTATTGCTACTGTCTAGTCCTCTAAGCATTCATGTAACTAAATTGTATTTTTGTATATTCTGTAAAGCATAGCCTTCTTGCCATTTATGTGACTGAAAGTTAATTTTTGTATAATTTGTATGTAGAGCTTTTCTCCCCGGCCTCCACTGTAAATGGGCTCTCCAAGGCCCAGTGGACTTTCCCTGGTAAACAAATCAAGCAATAAATAAATAAATAAATAAATAAATAAATAAATAAATCCTTTCCTCCATACAAAATGTTCTCTAGGCTACCACATAAAAATTAACTGTCTCCCCCATTCTATACCATTACTGGAATATTCAGGTTCCTCATTGCATACCACGCTGAGTTTCCCTGAAGTCTCACAATACTTTCTTAGGAAATTATTACCTGGCACTTGCGTCAGTTTCATAATCCCATTTTAAGATTTTTGACATTGCAAATTGTGAGCAACAATCCTTCTTTCCTGCTCACTATGGATGCAATATGTTAAATATCTGGGTATTCTTATCTCTTTCACTGTGCAATTTCACTCATAACTAAGAGAACAGATAAGACTTGGAAACCTGTTACCATTGGCTGACATGTGAGTGAAAGGGGAGATGAGTACCTGTAGTGAGTACCTGTAGCTAATTCATTCTTAGTGTCTGCAGAAAAGCAAGTTCACTTCCAAGTTTATTGTAGTGCTTAATATCCTAAGTACTTTACATGGAAAAATCTCAATGTAAACAATATTTTAAAACCAAATAATTTAAATCATTACTAGAATGTAATAATTTGCTAGTAGACATATCTCACTAAGCAGATATCCTAGGTTATGGTTAAAATAAACACTATTGCTTAAAAAACAACATTGTAACAGAATAAACAACATTGTTACATAATATAAATGTAAATTAATATGTGACACACCAAATAGACTCATTACAAAAAATGTTGTTACATTTAAGAAATTAAAGTCCAAACACAGTGGTAAAAAATATCCCTTCCACGGTAATACCAACAAATTTTGGTGGGCCTGGTTACAACTCCAGCAATACAATGACTTAAGTGCTTTGCAATGTTGATTTAGTCCTCTGCAAACCAGGAGCCGAAATACTGACACTTAGTGGAGTTACTTTGTAACACCTACGCACTCCATCATAAACTAAAAACCAAGACTTGAAGCAATAACCACAGCAGTGAACGTTCTTCTCCTCTCTCACTTCCCCTCTTCTCCTTTTTCCATACTAAAACTTAAGAACCATGATGTAAAGGCCAAAAAATTAAGCCATATGACTATATTTAAAATTCAACAAAGTCAAGTGAGAAAAATATCAGCAAATCCAATTTAATCTAAGCATTGTCTGTAGACAAAAAAGAAAGGGCTCATTACAGGGGAGTGGGGGTAAAAGATGATAACACAAGCCAGAGAATGTCATTGGAAAGTAGTTAATAACATTCTATCCAGGGATTCTTAAAGTAAACACTAAAATTCTAAGTAAATTGGAATAATAGCCTGAAGGAGAGATATGATCAACATAATGTCATCAGCTGTGATTATAGAATGCAGTGAGGATGAGAGAATGCCTTGCCCCCAAAAATCCTTGTCAGTCTACAGCTCTCACTGGGTTATTTAGGACTGAATGAATTCAAAATATTAGTAGCTACATATAGTACCAGAGGGACAGTAGTACTGTACAGACATAAAATATAAAGAATGTGCTTTTTCAGTTTCGAACTATAGTGGTCATTGAAGAGTACTTTTTACCAACAAAGTTGACGTGTTCTCTGTTGAAGTACCTTATGCTGTCTTCTGTCAGGTAAAAATCTTACATGTCAGATTCCACTTTATCCTTTTGGACATTTTCTCTTTAACAATGGCAAATGGAGGGTTTACCACACCATCATAATTTGCCAAAAACTTCTACAATTCCATGTCAGGTAACGTAACCTTTACCTAGTTTGGTTCTTATTTTCCAGACCTTGTAACATGGCTTAAGTAGATCTGTTTTGACAGCATTATTCTGCTCTAACAATGAGGGCAGATCCTTCTATGTTGCCAAGACAAGTACTGTTTACAACTGTGCATGAAATGGTTAGCTTATATGAATTTTTCGGGTCTATATTATATCATTGAACACTTAAAAAAGCGAACGCTGATTGATCGACCTAATTTAAGCGAAAGCTTACAATCTCGAACTGTCAGATCAGCGATTTTTTTCCCAGGGAAAAAAATCGCTGATCCAAAACACATACACACAACACAAGCACACCAAACAAATAGAAATCCACACACATACACCTAAAATCTGATACCTAACCCTACACTAAACTATGCACACACCACTAACTACCCACTTACCTTAACCCAAACCCTAACCCTAAGGTCCGCCACTATCACACACTCATCTCACCGGCTCCCAAACCCTAACTCACTTAAATCCGCCCTAACCCTCATGTCCACTCAATCGCACACACACCTAATCCGAGTCCTAACCTCTTACTCACCTAAATCACCCTAACACTCACATCCACACAATCGCACACTTACCTGAATCCGACCGGTAACTTTCCACCATAACACTGAAAATACCGAAGCAACCAAAACAGACAACCAAATTCTTTCCCTAGGAAAAAATTAGAGCAGTGGCGGCTGGTGACTTCAAATCAAAGGGGGGCTGCAGGAGATAGCTGAATGGGTGGGGTCAATGGGAAGGAGTGCAGCCAACTAGAAAGGGGAGGAGCTATGCTCAAAACCACAAAAACTAACTTTAATAAAATATGCTGCCCTGGGTGCCAAACCCTCATTATGAGAGTCCAATCAAGACAAATGAAGTATAAAAGAATAAAAATATTTCAATGCATTGGCTGCATGATGACCTACTTAATATCTAGATGGAAACAAAAAGGCTGTGAGGCATGAAAAAATAAATTACTTTTTAAATACATTACTGGAATGCCAGTCAAAATCAAGTATAAGAAAAACAAACAGCACTCAACTCAAACCGCTTCTCCTTGCACTGCAGTTCTAATTATAATTTATATTCAGCTTTATTAAAGTACCAAGTAACATGCTGAAAGTAACAATCTCTGTGATGTCCTCACTTGTAAAAAATGTTTCTTATCCAAAAAAAGACCTGCTGCCTGACAACTATCTACTTGTTTCATGGGGAAAACATGATCAAAGTAAAAAACGAAAAGCAAACAAGAAACAAGTTCAAGATAGATTGCTTAAAGGATTACTGTACAGGTTATGGACCACACATGAATGGCATTCTGTTTAGTTTACGGGTAAAGCCCTCAGAGATCACTGGAAGTCTCCAACAAGTGTAATGAGCTTCTTAAAATAATGTAATCCTGTCCTTTATTACAAATACTGTCATATGCACTTCAATATTCAACACTTATACATTATCTAGTTAAGTATTCTCTGCATGGCAACAACAGAAAAGCTTTCAGTTTTGGCAGTTCTTTAACAGTATGCTTATTAAAGCTTACTTGCATGTTATGATTTCAGACAAGCTTACCTGATGTTCATTAAAGCACTGCTACTTAAAACACAGAGCAACAGACACTTTCTGAGTAATAAGCATAAATCAACAGTACAAAAATATGGCAGAAACCAGACCATTCTGCAAAATCAAGAATAGATGAAAAGCCACTGTAGTACTTGTGTCTACATTGGATGGGGGGGATACTCTGCACACTTACACTGCATAACTGCTCCTTGCCTTGCTTGGACACATCCAGAGTCACTACATGGGGGAGTAGGGTGCAACAAGTATGTCACAATTTGAAATGTCTCTGGCTGACTGTGATGGCCCTGACACATTTGTCATACCTCTCAACCTTAGAGCAAGAAATCTGGACAAAGTCATACATAGAAGTGGGACAAAGGCCCAAAAATAAGGACAATTTTTAAATATTGCTCTTATAAACTTAGAAAGATAATAGAATAGTAGGTCTTGCATTAGTATGAATTTTCTGAAGGGTATGAAATCTGAAACTCAAATGTCTCATTATTTTCTAACTTCAGTCTTTAATGATTTACCACTAATTTGCCAAAAAACCCACAATTTTATGAAAAATGGACCAAAAATGTAATGCAAAAATATAAAATAGCCACACAATACAGCTGGGAACCTGTCAAAGAAGGGACACTTTTTTAATATTAGTACTGCTAACTTGAGCAGCTGACAAAATAAAATAATCTACATGCATTTCTGAAATAAAAGTAATCTATAACTCTGATTATTACAGTTATTTTTTAATTGTAAAGCCTCCATGTTTTCTTCCAAAATTGCTATTTTGCGGAGGGATTATTAGGGGAAGAGCAACATTTTGAGCCAAATTCGGGGGCAGTTGAAAGGTTTGGCTATGCCTAATTCTATAAAGCAATTTATTTGCATGTACCTCTCAACCTGTTAATGCAATAAATCTGGACAAGGCCAAATATATTGGGGGAACATATAAACAGTACTAAAAATTGCTTGTGTATAAACTAAGACAGTTGATAGAATAACAGGTGTTACTTTCACATGCATTTTTCTGAAGGTTATGAAGTCTGAAACTCAGTGTGTCATTATATAGTGACTTCATTCCTAAATGATTTTCCAGAAAACCAAATTTTATGAGGAACAAACCAAAAATAAGAAGCAAAAATATATTCATTCTGTGAAAATCTGGACAGTTGGGAGGTATAGTTCAGCTGGGGCTGCCTGAGTTTGCCGCCCTTCCCCCTCACAAAATCATGGTCGAATGGAGCCCTCCCCCCTGCGGCCATTCCAATGATCCATTACTTGGCTATTTCACTCCATTTGCCATACACACTAATGTGCATACTGCTTTACTTCTATGATGATTTGGATTTCATTTGAAAGTTTTATTTTGCATTTCACAGCACAAACACTAAGACATCTGCTAAATAAAGCAATGCAGTCTCACAATGAAAACAGGCTTAGCATTAAAACTTCTCTGCCCTTGAAACTCACATTCAGTGAAACAGCATTGAAACCCACATTCAAAGAAAATACATTTTGCCAGTGGCTGTTTTCAAATCATAGGCCTCTTGCACATGAAACATACATGTGCTCTTTGATACACCTTCCTGATTGTACTAAATTATATTCCTTGTACAATACAGTACAGTTGTTAGACGGCATTTTAAATTTATTGTTTTGAACATTTTTCCAGTAAACAATGAAACAAAATGCATGCACCAATGACACAACTACCCAATTCAGAACATTTCCCAGCATAAAAGTCTACTCAGCCTTCTACAGTCCACCAGTATCAGTAAATATGCACAATCTCTGAACTAGTAAAAGTCATCTAAATAATTCCACATTAAAGAAATCTGTAACAATGAAGAGGTTGCTGCTAGCGAACAACTTTATATGTCATTGTTTATTCATCTACAAATAAAGTGCCTATTGCCCTTGAGGAATAAATTGCCTATGTTGTATGCATTAAAAAAATGATAAGCTAGTAATATCGCAATAGGGACTGTATGGCAAACTGATAACAGGTTCATAGTTACTACTCTAGGTATCTTTGCCAAAAAGGACTGCAGCATCCACCCACTTTACAACACAGTACAGTATCGGTAATGCACCTATCTACTGTGGGAGTAGAACCCACAGCCTTCTGCATCAAAAGCAAGTACACTACCTGTTATGCTATTAACAATGCAAGCAGACTCACAATAAGCAGCACTAAAGTTTTGTTTCCCTGCAGCTCTCAGCTCCTTGTAAAATCTACTCAACATGCAGTTGTATCTCTGAACTTTGCAGCACAAGAAATCTGGAAAAAGCTGACATTTATTGGGGGGGACAAAAGCCCAAAAACCAGGGACACATTTTAAACATTGCTTGTATAATGCTGGAAAGTTGCTAGAATAAAATGCTGTGTTACCACCATACATTTCACTGCCATGTCTTTAACCCAGGGGACCCTGTGCAAAACAGTCATAGAAACATACCACTATGCCAAATCAGCTGTTTTGTGAAAGAAAGGAAGACAAACTTAAATGGCTACCATTTAGTGAATTCAGTTCTCACCATAGCTGTCAACCTCTTGGCACAAAACACCTGAACAAAGCCAATAATGGGGCAATACAGCCCCCAAACATATTCAGTGAATTCAGTTCTCACTTTAGCTCTCAACCTCTTAGCAAAAAAAAAACATGTGGACAAAGCCAGTAAAGGGGGGCATACAGCCCCCAAACATTCAATGAATTCAGTTCTCACCATAGATAACTCTCAACCTTAGCACAAAATACCTGGACAAAGCCAATAATGGGGGAATACAGTCCCAAAAATAGGGACAAATTTCAAATATCCATGTTATAAACTTAGACAACTGCTAGAATAAACAGTTGTGTGTTACCATGTACTTTCTGAAGAATATGAAGTCTGAAATTCAAATGCCTGTTATTTTTAAACATTTAACCAAGAAAGTAGTCTGACTTGGAACAAAAGACCATTTTCAGCAGAGCAGGGAGAAATGCCATACACATCTTTGTAAAATGGGAAGACATGCAGACACCACATAGAAGGCACCCCAGCCAAGAATCAAACCAGAGAATCTGTAGGTGTTAGGCAGCAATGCTACCAGTGCACCACTGCACTACAGACTTTGCAAGGAAAAATGTAGATACAGAAACCACAGATTTTATGAGGAACAGAACAAATATGAGGCAAAAATCTGCAATTTTTTTTTTTTAGAAACGGTGATGGATAGGGAATTCAGGTTATTGCCACCTGCATCCAAGGTACAGTGTTCAAGCCTGAGTATCTCTACCCACCACCATTTGTTCTCTCTAACCACCTGTATATAGTAACGGGGGCATTTTACACACACGCAAAATATCTTATTGCAAAAAATCTGGGCAAAGCCTAAACTAATGGGTGTACAAAAGCCAGAAAACACACACACACACACACACACACACACACACACACACACACACACACAAATGCTGGAATTATCACCATTTGCAGCTGCTCTCGTGCTTAACATGTCTCTGTTGCCTCATTTGTCTTGACATGGAACTGCTCTAAGTAAACCCATTAAAGAGTTTTAAGGTACAGTTTCAGATTTAACTAAACATTTTATATGATGGCAATTTTTGTAGTTTGCAGAAGTAAGGAATGAATTCTAGAAATTTTAGTAGATGTTTTTAAATATCTGCATGCTAAATGTTAATGTATTCAGTGATATACCTGGTATCTGTTTCACATTTATTTAAATATAATATTTGTTAAAATTACATTAACTGTGGAAATCAGTACAAAGAGAAGTTGTTAATCACTTATGCAGGATTTGTTCACCACTCTAAAAAGTTCCTAACCCCTTGGTTAAACGTTGTCAACCCCAGTTGCAGACAAATGCATTTGAAGGTACTCTGAACAACTTCTCAACTCACACTCAGTGAACAATAGCCATAAACATTAAAGAATGCGATCAAACTGAATTTTAACCCAGGCCGTTGAAATGCTGAAACTGTTAGAAAGCCTCCACTGAAAGACTATGGCAAAAGAACACTACATACTCTAGTTACATTTATCCCTATTCTGTGTATTCCATTTCAAGTACTAGTCACAATTCCTTCAGTTATTTAGTCACTAAAACATTATGTAAGAATGGCCATGACAAGCAGATAATGGCTTATTAAAAAAAAAAAACAATCACTGAGGGCTACATTCGTCAAAAAGGACCTGCAATTCTGAGTTTCAGACAATGCCACATGCATTATAATGTAAAATTCTTCCATAAGAGAACCAGAGCTTTGTAAAGTCCTGAAATCAAGAGAACAGTCCACTCCAAAAGTTTGCAATGCAGGCAGAACTTGAAACTAAGAAGAGATAATAGCAAAAATTCCTCTAAGCATCATATTGAAACAGAGAAAGAGGCAACAGTTACACTAGTGCATAGATACACTTGTTCGTTGTTGAAAAAAATAATAAAAGTTGTGTTAGTGAACATCCAACACAACTACCTCATGCTGCAATAAAACAACAAACCCATCACACCATCACATACTATGCCAACCTCAAACTTCATCTGTATACAGAGAACAATCAAGTACACACAAATTACTGAACGTTAAACCATTTAAGGTAATGCTGTCTTTCGGTACAATATATATTTTTGCTGACAATAGATATTAACATATTAGACATTAATAATCCTTAACTCCCCCAAGACACACACACACACACACACACACACACACACACACACACACACACACACACACACACACGCACACACACACACTCCAGCCAGCGATATAAAGCCTTCACCTACCAGCCCAAACTCCAGCGACCTACCCGGTTTCGCGAAGCAAGCCTGGCCACAAAGTAATCCAAATCCAGCAAATGAAGCAAGCCCACAATCCGAACACCTACCTAAAGCCTTTGTCTAATAATCCACGAAGCCCGCGCACTGAAAGTCCCGCGAGAGCAGCTCAGTCCTTCTCATTGGTTCTGACTGCGGCTGAAGCAGTCCGGAGCTCTTCTGTTCTGTGTGGTCATCACCGCACAGATTCCTGGTATCTCACAGCAATGATTGCTGGGTACCTGTTTGTCCATATCCGGACTGCTGATAAAGGCAGTCTGAGTTCTCCTCGTGTGTCCGCGCATGCGCAGAGGATCGGGACTCGTGATTTTTTTTTTTTGTGTTTTACAGATTTTCTTTTGTTTTTTTCTAGGTGAGAGGGCTGCAGTCCGGCAGTCTGATAGCATGAGCCACCCCTGAATTCGAGTCTCTGCTGCTTCGATATTTTGCAGTTTCGCAAAAATAAGTTTGATCAATCAGCGTTCGCTTTTTTAAGCGTTCGAGGATATAATATAGACCCGAATTTTTCATATTCAGTTTGGTTGCAGCTCCTTATGAAAAACTATATGCAGTGTAAACTGACTGTATTACTGGAATGCTATTCACTTTGTGTCTTGCATTCGGGGTAGAGGTTGAGGTTGTGTAGCTCCTGTTTATAGGTTCATAGGTAGGTACTAGGCTATCTGCCTGAGGGCATTTATAAGCCTAGCCAGAGTGTGTTGGCTTTCGCCTCCCCATTGATTAATTAATTGATCCTCTGTCAAGCAGAGCCAATGAAGTGTTCCCAGGGGTGTATTTTCTGTTATCCAACCACTCGTCAAGGTTTCTCTTGAAGAGTGTTAGTGAGGGGCTCTCCCTAATGTAGTTTGGACTTTTGTTCCAAAGCATGGGGAGTCTCTGTAACAGGAATCTATCCCTCCAGCATGTTCTATTTATTGTTGTGGCGAGGTTTACCTCACTAGAGTGCGTGGCTCACAGTGACTTGGATTTTTTAGGTGGAGTATGTCCATTAATTCTGAGTTGGACACGGCTTTGTAAGTCAGGCAGAGATCACCTCTGAATAAGCGATATGCCACTGAGTACAGCCAGAGTTTTTTCAGTCGGGCTGCATAGGACATATGTTTGAGGCCAGTAATCGTCTTGGTGAGGTGCTTTTGTGGTCTCTCCAGCTGTTGGAAGTGTCTTGTGAGGTACATCCCAAATGGGGCATTGTACTCTATGATGGGTCTGATGAGTGACAAGTAGAGGGGCACTATAACCTCTTTATTTCTAGATGCAAACCCTTTCGTAATTAGATGGGCCACATAGAAAGATTTCCTAACTACTTTGGCAATATGATTGTCAAAGGAGAAATTACTATCTACCTGGGTCCCCAGATCTCTTATTACCTCTTCTGTATTAAAGGGGCTGCCACATATGTGGTAATTTGTGGGTGTTTTGTTTTTTCCATACGGGATGACTATGCATTTTATGGCATTTAGCTTGAGGTCATGACTTTGACACCAGGTGTCCATCTCAGTAAGGCCCTTTAGGAGGATGTCCATGTCAGTCAGTGAGTCAGTTATGACTCCCAGTTTGCAGTAATCAGTGAACTTGGTTAGCCATAGTCCTCCTGTGTTTGCCTGTACTTCTGAGAAGTATATGCTGAACAGTAGGGGTCCCAGGACTGAGCCTTGTGGGACACCACTTGTGACTGGTTTACAGTCGGACCTGGAGCCTGCTATTCTTACCGTATAAGTTCTGTCTGTAAGCCAGTTGGCAACCCAAATCGTGACATAGGGGTTTATGCTCAGGCTGGTGAGTTTTTCTGTAATACCCAAGTGAGGAATAGTGTCAAAAGCCTTGGCGAGGTCAAGGTAGTTTATGTGAACAAACTTTCCCTCATCTATGGCCTTGGTGACTGTCTCGAAGAAGTTAATCAGGTTTAGTAGGCATGATCTGCCCTTAACAAAGCCAAACTGGGTTGGGTCAAGTGTTTGAGGTTCCCATTGTCTTTGTTAATGAGTTCCATGATGATGCGCTCCATAGCCTTACAAACCAGGCTAGTCAGGCTTATGGGGCGATAGTTACCAGGGTCAGTTGTGGCTCCTCCTTTGTGGAGTGGAATAACTGTTGCTGTGTGCCATTCTATGGGCATGTAGCCTGTGGAGAGGCTGAGGTTGAACAGTGTGTTTAGCTGGGGGGTTAGTTCGTTCTGTAGTTTGTACAAGACGCAGTCTGGGACACCATCTGGCCCCATTGCTGCTGTGTTTTTGGCTTTTGAAAGGGCTATTTTCACCTGTGCGTCTGTGATTTCCGGGACACTACACTTTTCTGGTATTGTTGTGGGCCCTTTTGGGGGTGAGAGGGGTGTGAAGTTTGCACTGAATCTATCTGCTAGGATGTTGGCAATATCAGTAGGTTCAGTATATTTTGTGCTATTTTGCACTAGTTCAGTGCATATCTGTGAGTTGCCACTTAGATTCTTAACATAGCTAAAGAAGGCTTTGTGGTTATCTTTTGAATCCTTGGCTATTTTTCCTTCGAAGTTAGCCCTGGATGATTTTATGAGGGACCTTAGTTTCTTACTGATACTGATCAGGGATGTCTTTCCTTCTTGGGATTTGCTTTTTTTCTGAACAAGTTTCCTCCTACTATTGTATAGCCTGTTTATGGCAGGGGTCCACCAGACTGGTTTCCTTCTCTTAGAAGAGCGAGTCTTGGTTTTTCTAGGAATGGCATGATCCATGCATCCTTGCAGGTGCTCATAGAGTGCATTTGTAAAGGTTTCTGCATCTTGGGCAGTGTTATCCTTTAGCGTGGGGGCTGTGAAACTTACCGCCTCTGTCTTAAGTAAGGTGAAGTTTGCTTTAGAAAAGTTTTTTTTACTGTGGTTTCCTTAGTTGGGGGTGGTGGTGGGGTGTGGACATCCAGAATGATTAGTTTATGGTCTGATCTAACCAGTGACTGGTTGACCTCCGGTTTGGAACACCTGTCACCCATGTTTGTGATGACCAGGTCCAATATGTTTTCACCTCTGGTAGGGGAGTTTACCAGCTGATCCAGGGCATTTGAGTTGATGAATTCCAGGAAGCGCTGGGCCTGGCTGTTTGTACTCAAGTAGTTTTCCCAGTTAATGGTAGGGTAATTGAAATTGCCCAATATCAGGGTGTTTGGTAGGACCTTCATGTTTTCCACTGTCTCCTGAAAGGTGGAGTGGTGGTCCTGGGTCATGGAAGGTGATCTGTAGCGGGCCACAATTTGCATTGCAAACTTGCCCGATGTTCATTGCACGTGGATGATCTCAGAGGTATCATGCTGCGCCACTAACCTGGAGGTGTAGGTATCCTTGATGAATATGGCTACACCCCTCCTTTTGTGTTTCGGTCCATGTTCTGTGGCCGAAATGTGTGGTATGAGTTGTAGCCCAGTAGTGCTGGGGTGCTCTCTGGAGCCTTGAACCAGGTTTCAGTTACTGCACAGATGTTGATGTGCTCCATACTGAGGAGTGCTTTGAGCATGTGCATTTTGAGATTTAAACTCCTGTCATCGAGTAGCATAACCCTCAGTTTTTTGTTAATTGTGCTGTTTACGGAGGTGGTGGGTTTGACTTTTAAGCCTTGCCTAAAAAAGGCACTATGGGGGCAGCAAGAGCCTTGGCCAGTATTCGAAAGCCTAGGGGTGACAGGTGCAAGCCATCTCTTGCGAAGCAACGTGGCTTGTCGAGCATGTCATCCCAGGCTGACAAAAATTGGATCCCCTTTTTATGACACCAGAAGCTTAGCCAATTGTTGAAATTGATCATTTTTTTCTTTATCCTGAGGTATTATTCTTGGTGAGGGCAGGATGCTACTCAGGGTTGGGGTCATACCAGCCTGGGCTACATGATTAGAGAGGTCTTCCATGTCTCTTTTCATGTAGTCCAGGGAGTTATATCTCAGGTCATTCACACCAACATGCACAATGACAGAGCCATATCTGTACTTGTTCTGGAGTGACCTGAGTGCTTGTGTTATGTGGCAGATTCTGGCTCCTGACAGGCAGCTAACAGTAACCTTCTGCTTGTCCAGCCTAGTGAGTATGACGTCAATGTGCCTGACTATAGAGTTACCTATTACTAGTGTGTTAGGTATGTTCTTTCGCCTTAAGGTCTGTGATTGTGCAGCACACTGATTTTGTGTTTTATGTGTTGTCTGGTTTGTGACGGTTGGTGCAGGTTGTTTGGGTGCCTGCTTTGGAGGTCTCTGATGTTTTTGAAGGCTTTTATTTAGAGCCTCCGAGTATGATTTTGTGTATTTATGTGTATTTTTTGCCAGTGCTGGTTTAGTAGGTCTATATGTGGCTGGAGGTGTGGTGCAAGTGTTAACCTTCTCCTCTTGACTGTCTGCTCCAGTCTTGGGTGGAGACAGCTTAGCCTCCAGTTTGGCTGTATAATTGCATCTCTTGCATATGTTAGTGTTTTGTGGTAGGAGGAGAGGTTGTCTGTGTATATGAGGCAGTTGTAACATTGCCTCAGGATATCCAGATTCACCAGCTGGACTGGAGAGTAAACCTGAAATTGCCCTTTGGTCATGCCTGAATAGTAGGGTGAGCTACTTAGTCGCTTGGTTGGTGAGGGGTGAATAAAGAGTCTTGCCCTGCTGGGCAATCAAGTGTCAGGGTATATTAGTGCTTGCTATTAGGTCTGAGCAAGTGCTGGGCTGTAGGATGCTTTTTGAGTGCTTAGGTTGAGAGTAAGACTAGTTTCAAGGGAAAAACTGATGAGGAGCCTTAGTGGAGCAGGGAATAATTTAACCCTAGCTAACCGGCACTGCCCGGTGCACAAAACCGTGCAAATGCATTTTTTATAGCAGGGAAATGAAAGAGATAGAAATTAGCCCAAAATGGCCAATAAACTACTAACTTCTTGGCTGGAACCACTCCTCCAGGGACAGAGAGGCTGCTCAAAGCTCCCCTCTCTCACAGGTGAACAGAGAAACTTCCTTCAATCCAAGTAAGGTATGGGCAACTCAGAAACTTGTAACACAGCCCTGAATTCAGCTCTAGCCTGAAAAATGTACTATACTAGCTTAGAAAGGTGGGAAACAAGGAATTTTTTTGTTTGTTTTTATTTTTTTTGTTTTTTTGAAAAGATAAGGCAAACACTTATAAAACAGCTTTAAACATCTACAAACTATTAGAAAAGGCTATCGCACTTTAGCGTGTAGCCTATAACAGTTAAACAAATTATTAAAAAAAAAACAATTTTTAAAAGTGCAGGCAGTCAAATAAGCACAATATGTGAAAAAAGCAAGCTTTCAAATCACAATAAATGCTGGAAAATCAGCATTTAGGCGGAAAACAGTTAAGTACAGCAAGAAAGTACAGAAAACGGATACGTAATCACTCCAAAGTCTCTCTTCTAAGCTAGAAGGCTTGTATCAGTTTAAGGCTTTCTAGTGCTTCCCAGTAGTTAGTTACAGGAAAGATGGGAAACAAGCGCAGATGTGGTCTTGTGCTTTAGGGTTTGATTCCCTTAGCTCTCAATGCCTACTGTGTGATCATAAGCAACTCACTTAACCAGACATTGTTCTTGGGTCACCCTTGAAAAGGGGCAGGGTGTCCATTGGGCCTACCCGGTTAACAAAGACATATATATAATCTTTTTATATCTAGTTATAGTCGTTATATTTTGCACTCTGGTATCTTCCACATCTAGTGGAAATGGAATACTGTTAAAATATTCCTTTTTTACTGAGTTTTTCATGATCTTAAAGTTGATTCATAGATTTATAGATTATTACTAGGCTAATGACCTGGGGGTTGCCTTTCTAAGCCTTGCCAAGTTTTCTCGAAAGAATAATGATGTCTTGTATCCAAATAGGACATTGAAAATATTCATAAGCTGTCTGTCAGAAACATGGGTCCTAGGCCCTGCATACATTTAAGTTCATAGGTTCATAGGTTCATACTAGGCTATCTGCCCTAGGGCATTTATAAGCCTAGCCAGAGTGTGTTTGGCTTTCGCCACCCATTTTAAATTAATTTTGCTATGTGTTTTTTGAGGTTAGTATACTGTGCCTCTGTCTAACAGTGACACAGAAGTGATAGCCGGGGTAAACCTACAATCTCCCATCCACTCATCAAGATTCCTCTTGAAGAGAGTCAGTGTGGGACTCTGCCTAACCTGGACTGGGATTTTATTCCAGAGTGAAGGGAGCCTCTGGGTTATGAATCTGTCCCTCCAGCATGTCCTATTTATTTCAGTGCTGAGGTTCAAGTCTCTCGAGCACGTAGCTCGATGGGATTTGGATTTTCTGAGGTGCAGCATGTCCATTAATTCTGGGTTGGACATGGCTTTATACGTCAGGCACAGATCGCCTCTGAGCAGGCGGTATGCCACTGAGTAGAGCTGGAGTTTCTTTAACTGGGCAGCATATGGCATCTGTCTGAACCCTTTGATCCTCTTGGTGAGGTACTTTTGGGGTCTTTCCAGTTGCTGCAGGTGTCTGGTAAGGTACATCCCAAAAGGGGCATTGTACTCAATTATGGGCCTGATGAGGGATGAGTAAAGAGGCACGATGACCTCCCCTGATCTAGATGTGAATCCCTTCATGATTAGGTGGGCTATATAAAATGTTTTTCTAACCACTTTGGCCACGTGGTTGTCAAATGAGAGATTGCTATCAACTTGGGTCCCCAGGTCCCTAATGACTTCTTCTGTACTTAATGGATTACCACCTATGTGGTAATTTGTGGGCACTTTGTTTTTGCCAAAGGGATGACTATACACTTTTTGGCGTTTAGCTTGAGGCCATGGCTCTGGCACCAGTTGTCTGTTTCTATGAGGCCCTTTTGGAGGATGCTTGTGTCGGCTGGAGAGTTGATTATGGCACCCAGTTTGCAGTCATCTGCGAACTTGGTCAGCCACAGTCCTTCTGTGTTGGCCTGTACCGAGAAATATATACCGAACAAGAGAGGTCCCAGGACTGAGCCTTGTGGGATGCCACATGTAACTGGTTTGGAGTCTGACATGGCTCCAGCAAGTCTAACCATGTGGGTTCTGTCCTTGAGCCAGTTTGCAACCCATCTAGTGACATAGGGGTTTATATTTAAGCTGGTGAGCTTATCTATAATGCCAGTGGGGTATTGTATCGAAGGCTTTTGCGAGGTCCAGGTAGGCTGTGTGGACCACCTTCCCCTCGTCAATGGCCTTGGTGACTGTTTCAAAGAAATCGACCAGGTTTAAGAGGCAGGATCTGCCCTTAACAAAGCCAAACTGGGTAGGATCCAGTGTCTGTAGGTCCCCAATATCTTTATTTATGAGGTCCATGATGATCCTTTCCATAGCTTTGCAGACCAAGCTAGTCAGGCTTATGGGGCGATAGTTTCCAGGATCCGTTGAGGCACCACCTTTGTGGAGAGGGACCACTGTTGCTGTACGCCACTCTTTGGGTACATATCCTGTAGTAAGGCTAAGATTGAACAGTAGTTTTATGTTTGGGTTTAGCTCTTCTTGGAGTTCATGTAGGACGAGCCGGGACACCATCTGGTCCCATTGATGCTGTGTTTTTGCTTTGGAGAGGCGGCTCTTACCTGAGCATCTGAGATGTCAGGGGACAGCACTGTGTTGGGATAGATATTTGCCCTTTTGGTGGGGGGGGGGGGAGAAGTTTGCACTGAACCTGTCAGCTAGGATGTTGGCAATGTCTGTGGGCTCGGTGTATTTTTGTCATTTTGGACTAATTCTGAGCATATCTGGGAATTCCCACCCAGGTTCCTAACATAACTAAAGAAAGCCTTGTGATTATCCTTAGTGTCCAGTGCAATTCTTCTCTGAAGCTGGCCTTAGACGATTTTATGAGTGCCCGTAGTTTTTGCTAATACTGATCAGAGATGCCTTCCCTTTTGGGATTTTGCTCTATCATGTAGTAGCTTCCTCCTTCTATTGTATAGTTTGTTTATGGCTGGGGTCCACCAGACAGGACATCTGCCTTTGGAGGATTGGGTCTTGGTTTTATTTGGGATTGCATGATCCATGCATTCCTGAAGGTGTTCATAGAATGCATTTATAAAGGATTCTGCGGTCTGGGCTGTATTTTCCACAGGCCTGGGGGCTTTGAAGGATTTCCTCGGTTTTGAGGCGTGTGAAATTTGCTTTAGAGAAGTTTTTCACTGTGGTTTTCTGGGCAGGGGGTGGGGTCGGGATGTGAATATCCAGTGAGATTAGTTTATGGTCTGATCTTACCAGTGAGGGATACACTTCTGGTCTGGAGCATAGTGTCCCCATGTTGGTGATGATCAGGTCCAGTATGTTTTCCCCTCTTGTGGGAGTGGTAACAAGTTGTTCCATAGCATTTGAGTTTATAAATTCTAGGAACCTTTGGGCTAGGGTGTTGGAGCTAGAGTAATGCTCCCAGTCTATGTTTGGGTAGTTGAAGTCGCCCAATATAATGGTGTTTGGAGTGACCTTCATATTTTCCAGTATTCTCAGGAAGGCCAAGTGGGGTTCCTGTGTTTGGGAGGGTGGTCTGTAGCAGGCTATAAACTGGAAAGCAGTTTTACCCACAGTTAGTTGCACATGGATAGTCTCTGATGCTTCGTGCTGTGCCACCAACCTGGAGGTGTGGGTATCTTTGACAAATATTGATACTCCCCCTCCTTTTGTGGTTCGGTCCAAGTTTTGGGGCCGAAAAGCATGGTATGAGGTATAACCTGGTAGTGCTGGGGTGCTCTCAGGAGCCTTGAACCAGGTTTCTGTTACTGCACAGATATCGATGTTCTCCATGCTAAGGAGAGTTTCGAGTGCGTGCATCTTGAGGTTTAGACTTCTGGCGTTGAGTAGCATTACTCTTAGTTTCTTATCCCTTGTGATACCTATGGAGGTGGGTTTGTCTTTTGAGCCTTGCCTAAAAAAGGCACTATGGGGGTAGCAAGTGCCTTTGCCAATATCTGAAAGCCCAGGGGTGACAGGTGCAAGCCGTCCCTAGCGAAGCATCGTGGCTTGTTGAGCATGTCATCCCAGGCTGACAGGCATTGGATCCCCTTTGAATGACACCAACACTTAAGCCAATTGTTGAAATTGATCATCTTGTCTTCATATTGTGGCATCATTCTTGGTGAGGGTAAGATGCTACTCAAGGTCAGGGTCATACCGGCCTGGGCTACATGCTCAGAGAGCTCCTCTATGTCTCTTTTCATGTAGTCCAGGGAGGTACGTCTCAGGTCATTTACACCAGCATGGACAATGACTGAGTCATATTTGTACTTGCCTTGGAGTGACCTGAGTGCTTGTGTTATGTGGCGGATCCTAGCTCCCGACAGGCAGCTCACCGTGACCATCTCCTTGTTCAGCCTGGTGAGCGGGACGTCAGTGTGCCTGATGATAGAGTCACCTATTACAAGTGTATCAGGTGTGTTGTTTAGCCTTAAGGGCTGTGACTGTTCGGCACACTGGCTTTGTGAGTTATGTGTTGCACGTGTTTTGTTTTGGGGTAGCGGTTGCTTGGGTGTCTGCTTTGGAGGTCTCTGCTGCTTAGGCAGATTTTTATTTAGAGCCTCCGAGTATGTTTTTGTGTGTTTATGTGTTTGGTTTGTTGCCGTGGTAGGTCTATGTGAGACTGGAATTGTAGTGAGTGTGGTTTCCTTCTCCTCCTGACTGGTTACGCCAGTACTTTGTTGAGAGAGCTTAGCCTCCAGTTTGGCTATATGGTTGCATCTCTCACATGTGTTGGAATTTGTTGGGAGGAGGAGAGGGTTGTCTGTGTACATGAGGCAGTTGTAACATTGCCTCAAGATTCCCAGATTCACCTGCTGGACCGGAGAGGAGATTGACAACTGACCTTTGGACATGCTAGAATAGTATTGGGAATTCCTTTATAATTGAAAAAAAGGGCCAATGGGGAACAAGGTACTCAAGGGGAGCTTGTGAGGGCATAGTGCTTTTAATTTTTTTAGAGCTGACTTATATAATTGCTTTAGTGAGCAAGTGCCAGGTAACTTAAATGCAATGTGTTACAGGTAACCTAAATGCAAAAACGACAAACAGTAACTTTCTTACAAGTGAAAAAAGGAAATAAGTACAGTAAGCAATGCAGATATCACTAGGGATCCACAGAAGTGCTAAAAGGCCGCGTTTTAGGTGGAATTAGCATTTCAGGGAAATAAACAAACAACAAGCATACAAATAAAGCTAGATTCAGCAGGCCTGGATCTAGTCTATGCTACAGCAAACAAGGTGTACCAATTTCAGTAAGAAACAGTTAGAATATGCAGGCACTATAAGCCTTTAACCAGATATTCCCTGTTCAGAAGGGCAGAGTCCAGCCTCTCCTCCCACAAGAGTGCAGACCGCAATCCTGCCTAACGTAAAATAACTGGCCTGAAGCCCAAGTGCTTAAACCAGAACTAATACACTTTTAGAATAACAGACACTGAGCTCTCAATCAGCAGTTCCTAACCTAGAAGGATGTAAGCTGCCTGTCCTGCCACCACAGTGCAGGCCACAAACCTTCCTAATGTAAAACAACTGGTCTGAAGCCCAAGTGCTTAATCCAAAAGACTTAGAAATGATAGCTACACTTTAATCAAGTTACTACCAGCAGTAATAAATACAACTAAATACTTTAAAAAATGCCTGGATTAGTGCTCAAGTTATACAAACAAAGCTAGATTCAGCAGGTCTGGATCTAGTCTATGCTACAGCAAACGAGGTGTACCAATTTCAGTAAGAAGCAGTTCAAATATGCAGGCACTATAAGCTTTAACCAGAAATTCCCAGCTCAGAAGGACAGAGTCCAGCCTCTCCTCCCACAAGAGTGCAGAACACGAACCCTCTTAATGTAAAATAACTGGCCTCAAGCCTGAGTGCTTAAACCAGAATTAATACACTTTTAGAATAACAGACACTGAGCCCTCAATCAGCAGTTCCCAACTTAGAAGGATGTAAGCTACCTGTTCTGCCACTACAGTGCAGACCACAAACCTTCCTAATGTAAAACTGGTCTGAAGCCCAGGTGCTTAAACTAAAAGGCTTACAATGAGTTACACCAAGCAGTAATAAATACAATTGAGTACTTTTAAGATGACGCAAGAGCAAAATAAAGTAAGAAAAAACACAAATACAGTATTTTTTTTTTTTTTTTTTTTTTTGGAAAGAGAGAAAGGAGTAGCAGAAACTAAGCTGATTGGCCTTCTCAAATGCTCTCCCTGTACTGGGTAGAATGAGGTAATGACACTAGACTGGGAGGAGGGTCCCAGATCAAACTTACACTAGGGGCGGGCAACTGCAAAGCCACCAACTATAAAAACGCTATACCTACAGGTAGGGAGGGTGGGAAACAAACTGCAGAAGTGTTACTCCCAGCTGAAAAGCAGCAGTGAGCCTTTAAATGAAAGTTTTAAACAGCTAAAGGAGCTACTAGAAAAAAAGAGTTTAACTGCAACAAGTTATCATAAACAAACAACCCAACAGATGCTTAATAAGAGTGGACAATTTCCAGTTAATACCTCACACACAGTGAAACTAGCTAGAAAAATACACAGTACACAAAGTGCTATAAACAACAAAGAAATAAAGAACAAAATAAACAAAAACACGATACTTAATGTTATATATTGTAGCTCCGAGTTTGCTGAGTGTCCTTCCTTCGATAAGCTCACTGTAAAATGGCTGAACATTCACAACTGAGCTTCTTAGGTAACAGAAAGTTGAAACCTGAGACAGCTTTTAAGAAAGAAATCTCAAAAGAACCAATGAGGTGCTTAGTCTAAGCTGTAGTCCAGGAGACCTCAGTCAGCCAATGACCTCAAACAATTCTCTCTCACTGAAATGCCTGATGGCTTTGGCTAAAACAAGATGTCCCTGAATTATGTACTCAGACACACAGCCTCCACAAACACTAGGCCCAAATACAAGCCTGAATATGGAAATGCTACAAATATCCACACTACTTAGAACAAACTGCAGAAGTGTTACTCCCAGCTGAAAAGCAGCAGTGAGCCTTTAAATGAAAGTTTTAAACAGCTAAAGGAGCCACTAGATTGTGCTTAAACCGGGTAATAGAAGAACTCAGCTTCACATGGATGGGAAGCCTGTTCCACAAAAAGGGCAGTCTCTGGGACACATATCTGTCTCTCTAGCATGTTTTGTTTAAGTTATAGACAAACTTCATGTCCTTAGACCTTGTATTTTTGGTACTGTTTGGCTTACAAATATGCAGGAGATTCGTAAGTGTGGGGTTTGTGGATGCTTTGTAAGCCAGGCCTTGCATTCTTTTTGTAAGGAACCTCTGAGGTTCCTCTACATGCTGCATATGACTGGTCAGGTACATACTAATGGGAGAATTGAACTCTGTGGTGGATAATATGGTATGGGATGTGTGAGGCTCCCATAAGGTGTGTGCATGAGGCTTGCTACTCCTACAAAAATGCCTACAGCTGGGCTTGTGTTTTGCAGGTATTCTTTTATTTTAATTATTTTCAGTATTTGTGATAAGGTGTGATACATGACATTATGGACTCAGTATAGTGAACTGCAATAAAGTCAATTGCAATAACTGCAAAGTACTTGTAAAATGGAAGTATCATCCATGTTGACCATTGTATCTTGGTTTATCTCCTGTTATGTAGATAATTTTCCACTGTAGTTAATACCATTCTCTGATGTCATTACATCTTATCATTCCTGACTAGAATTAACAGCATGTCCTCTTGACTCTCAAAAGTATGAGCACGCTCTGAATTTGCAGTCATAACACACGTTTAGTTCTTGCTGAGCATCATTTGCATTGCTGTGACTCATCCCCATAAGTACCACCAGTTTTCCCTAGACTTTCTATGATACCAATCTGTTGATGGAATCCTAAGATCTCAGAAAGGCCTCTATGTGAATTCAGAACTTCCATTCAACATTCTAATATAAATCATTGTCTTCTTCAATAAGGGCTACTCTACCTCCTTATAGTAACCACCTATAGGTGTTTCAACAACTGGTACCTGGGGACTTCGTTCTCCTAAGTTTTCTCTTTTTGTTGTTTAGAAATTAGGTTGGGGTAGCAGTTTCACATCTATGCTTTTCATGTGATTCTAAATGGCACAGTGGTAATATCCCTCCCCTGCATGCCTTTCTGATATTAAGCTCTCTGATGTCATTACATCTTATCATTCTTGACTAGAATTAACAGCATGTCCTCTTGACTCTCAAAAGTATGAGCACGCTCTGAATTTGCAGTCATAACACACGTTTAGTTCTTGCTGAGCATCATTTGCATTGCTGTGACTCATCCCCATAAGTACCACCAGTTTTCCCTAGACTTTCTATGATACCTTACAGTAGCACTCTGGGTGGCATGCTTAGATTTCCTTATCAATTCCGTCATCAAAAACATTCTAAGTGCATGTACAACTTCAGAGTGTATAAATCCTGTGCATTCTGTTGAGTACCAAGCAATCTACAAAAATATTTTTCCTAGACTCTCCCACACTATTCTTTATGTGGCTGGAATGTGGCTTTAAAAGTGAATAATTGGACCTTCTAAAAAGTCTATTTGCTTAGAGATGATATAATGGCGTGTGTCCTTTTGATGTTTTGAGCTTTTCCTACAAATGCTTCATCAGTTCTGATATGAAGGGGCCACCTTGTTTTCTGGCCATTTCTTCTGGGAACCCAACTTGTTAAAGGATTCCTATTATATATGTTACCATCAGGGAATACAGGACAACTGTTTCTGAATAAATGATAGTGTAATTTAGGAAAGTCAAAATTAACTTTGTGCCTGAAAAACAGTGGTTTCCAATGATCTGCACAATAGCCTGGCCTATCTTTTAATACAGAATACTTCCCCCATTATGAATAAGGAAGTCAGTAAAGTCTTTGTCGTGTTGTGTACCTTGCTTGCCTTTAGTCATCTAAGACAAGATCTGCAATACTTCTTTATCTGACAGATGATTTTACAACAGCAGGGTAAGGGTTCTGGGTTAGCTTTTGGGCCACAAAGCTGATTCCCAGCGGTCAAGCCTTGGCCATCTCATGGGTACTGTTGAGTAACCTCTCACTACATTCCTGTGGAATGATTTTTTTTGTAGCATCCATTCTTCAGTTTCTGCAGTCTGAGAATACAGCAATTACTTTCCTAGAATGATCTGAGTCTACTATATTTTCCTAAACACCACCATAATCTGCAAAATCTCTTGTCACTTCCTTAAACATCTACAATCTGTTGATGGAATCCTAAGATCTCAGAAAGGCCTCTATGTGAGTTCAGAACTTCCATCCAACATTCTAATATAAGCCATTGTCTTCTTCAGCAAGTGTTACTCTACCTCCTTATAGTAACTACCTATAGATGTTTCAACAACTGATACCTGGGGACTTCATTCTCCTAAGTTTTCTCTATTTGTTGTTTAGAAATCAGGTTGGGGTAGCAGTTTCATATCTATGCTTTTCATGTGATTCTAAATGGCACAGTGGTAATATCCCTCCCCTGCATGCCTTTCTGATATTAAGTTCCTGCAGATTCTACGATCCTTGAAAATGTTTTCCTAGTATAACATCTATGTCAATCCCTTTTGATACTCAAACTTCCATACAAAATTCCTTCTCTTCTCTCCAGTCCAGGCAAAAGATAACTACATGAACCATAAATATATTAATTTTGAAAGCCAAAACAATGAATCCAAAATAGTGAAATACAGTATATGCAAGCACTAAAATGTGATTTGAAAAGAACAAATCATATGTAATCACTTAGAAATTTGAAATAACAATGTCAGTTATCACACATATAATGAAAATTATGAGTTAAGCAAAAAATACAGACATAAATATTAATTTAATAATTCAATATAAGCAAATACTGTGGTGGGGACTGCAGTACCCTCATCATGAAGAGTGCTGTTACCTTGCATCTCTTCATGGTGGGGGGGGGGACTCATAATTTTATATGTTAGTTTCATGGTGACAATGTCTTAAAATAAATAGAATACTTATTTTTCCAGTAAATGATTTACTGTTTTACTGTACTGCGATTTTTCAAAAGCAATTCATCAGATCTGATATGAAGGGCCCACCTTGTTTTCTTGACACTTCCTGTCGGAACCCGACTGATTAAATAATCCCTGTAATAGAATCTGTCACTTACTGGGATATAACCTGTCTCACCTCTGCAAAAAGAAAGATTTTGTTTATTAAACTTAATAAATAATTATGTCATAATTTCTGTACTACTAGTGATCAGCTTTTCTCTCCTTGTTCAGTATTACCCTTTGCTTTTTCTTCTTCCACTTCAACAATATGTAGCATGCTTGTAGGTTCATAGGTTCATAGATAAGTACTGGGTTAGCTGCCCTTGTAGGTCATTTTAAGTCTAGCTAATTTCCCTTTTGGTGCTTGAATTAACCCATCCCATTTGGTGTTAGATTGGCCTTACCTATCCCATGGTTGATAGCTATATATTACCCCTAATGTGAATAACTGTGATCATACCTTAACTAATTTGAGGGGACACATGCATAGCATAAAGCATTTAGAAGCTGTCTCTGTCCAATAGTAGTACAGGGGGAAGTCCTGGAGTAAATTGTCTATTACTCATTCTTAGATCTGAGCTGCGCTTGAATATGGACAAGGATGAGCTTTGTTTTACATGGATGGGAAGTCTATTTCAGATCAGCTGTATCCTCTGTGAGATATATCTGTCCCTGCAAACCATTCTGTTGATGTTGTAGAAGAGGTTTGGATCCCTAGACTGAGTATTTCTGATGCCATTTGACTTACTGATGTGCAGTAAATACATCAGTAATGGGTGGGAGGATGCCTTGCATGTCAGACACAAGCCACCTCTTAGCAATCTGTAGGGCTTTGAGCTGGTCCATGAATGACATATTGTCTAGGCCTTATTTCCTTTTACTAAGGTATATTTGTGGGCATTCCAGTAGTTGAGTGTGTCTGAACAGATACATGCCAAAAGGGGCATTATACTCAATAATTGGACTAATTAGGGCTGATTAAAGGGGAACAATGACATTCCTAAATCTAGACATAATCCCTTTGTTTATAAAATGTGCAATATAAAAGGACTTTCTTATGATAATGGACACATGATGGTCGAAAATTAGGTCACCGTCCATGTATGTCCCCAAATCCTGAGCAACTGGTCAACTCTTAGGGGTATATTGTCAATGTGGTAGTTCCCCAAGACAGATGATTTCTCAAAGGATAAGATAATGCATTTTTTTGGCATTTAGTTTCAGTACATGATTTTGGCACCAATTATTTATTTCGGACAAGCCTCTTTGTAGGATGACTAAGTCATTTGGGGATTCAATAATTACTTCTAGCTTGCAGTCATCTGCAAACTTAGTCAGCCAGAGCCTTTTAGTATTGGGTTTTACTTTAGAGATGTAGATAACAAACAAGAGAGGCCCTAGCATTGAACTCTGGGGAATTCCACTGGTGACTGGTCTCTTTGTGTTGCCAGCTTCCTCTATTCTGGCCTCTTGCAGCCTATCTGTGAGCCAGTGTATAATTCAGTGAGTAATGTGGAGAACTATCCCCAGTTTATTTAGCTTTTCTACTATGGCTGAATGGGGTATTGTGTCAACAGCTTTGGCCAGGTCAAGGTACGCAGTATGTTGTAGAAGGGCACAGCACTTTATGTTAAGGAAACATTTACAGTGCATGTATTCTTTTAATTCTTAAAATTATATGTTTTCAATGTATAGAACATCTTAGTTTTGCTTCTGTATTGATTAAAAGAAAATCATGAAATCGAGAGCTATAGTGCATTTGAGCACTTAGTGAGCAATATAGGAATAGGTCTAAAGAGTTACAGCAGTGATACACTGAGCTGTTTATGTTAGCATATTTTTAAGTGGACTGATGTTCAGCTGGAAAGTTTGAGATTCTACGTTATGCAACAGACTAAAACAATAAGTAAGAAGGTCACTGAAAAAACAATCAAAAACAAACTGAAAACTCCAGCAAAGCTAGAATATCCACATAGTGATCTCCCAAACCTCTTGTATCAGAGACACATAGGACATATGCAAATGATCCCTATGAACATCAGGTGTTTCAGCTAATTGGCAATTCTGAATGTCCATGACACATTCAGACCAATAAAGCCAAACCCCACTAGCTGTGGATATGCACATTTCGGCCTTGTTATGACCTCGTCAGCACAGCACAAGCACAGTGTTTGACTGAGCATTAGAAACACAGGGCTGTTATACCCAGCTGATGTCCATTATCATTAGGGTCACTGCAAAAATATCCCAAACAACAAACTAAAGCAATAAGTAAGAAGGTCACTGAAAAAATAATCAATGAAAATGCCAGCAAAGCTAGAACTTCCACTGAGTGACCTCCCAAACCTCTTGTATCAGAAGCACATGAGATATATATGCAAATGATCCTTACGAACATCAGGTGCTTCAACTAATTGGCAATTCTGAATGTCCATGACTTGCTTCATCATTCTACTGGACGCATTCAGACCAATAAAGCCAAACCCCACTAGCTGTGGATACGCACACTTTGGCCTTGTTATGACCTTGTCAGCACAGCACAAGCAGAGTGTTTGACTGAGCATTAGAAACACAGGGCTGTTATACCCAGCTGATGTCCATTATCATTAGGGTCACTGCAAAAATATCCCAAACAACAAACTAAAACAATAAGTAAGAAGGTCACTGAAAAAACAATCAATGAAAATGCCAGCAAAGCTAGAACTTCCACTGAGTGACCTCCCAAACCTCTTGTATCAGAAGCACATGAGATATATGCAAATGATCCTTATGAACATCAGGTGCTTCAGCTAATTGACAATTCTGAATGTCCATGACTTGCTTCATCATTCTACTGGACAACTTCAGACCAATAAAACCAAACCCCACAAGTTGTGGATATGCATATTTCAGCCTTGGTATAACCTCATCAGCGCAGCACAAGCAGCGTGTTTGACTAAGCATTAGAAACACAGGCCTGTTATACCCAGCTGATGCCCATTATCATTAGGGCCACTGCAAAAATATCCCAAACAACAAACTAAAACAATAAGTAAGAAGGTCACTGAAAAACCAATCAATAAAAACAAACTGAAAATGCCAGCAAAGTTAAAACTTCCACTGAATGACCTCCCAAACCTCTTGTTTCAGAGGAACATGGGATATATGCAAAGGATCCTTATGAACATCCAGTGTTTCAGCTAATTGGCAATTCTGAATGTCCTTGACTTGCTTCATCATTCTACAGGACAATTTCAGACCAAAAAACCCAAACCCCACTAGCTGTGGATATGCATATTCTGGCCTTGTTATGACCTCATCAGCACAAGCAGAGTGTCTGACTAAGCATGAGAAACACAGGGCTGTTATACCCAGCTGATGTCCATTATCATTAGGGTCACTGCAAAAATATCCCAAACAACAAACTAAAACAATAAATAAGAAGGTCACTGAAAAAACAATCAATAAAAACAAACTAAAAACTCCAGCAAAGCTAGAACTTCCATTGAGTAATCTCCCAAACTTCTTGTATCAGAAGCACATGGGATATATGCAAATGATCCTTATGAACATCAGGTGTTTCAGCTAATTGGCAACTCTGAATGTCCATGATTTGCTTCATCATTCTACTGCACAATTTCAGACCAATAAAGCCAAACCCTACTAGCTGTGGATATGCATATTTTGGACTTGTTACGACCTCATCAGCACAGCACAAGCAGAATGCTTGATTAAGCATTAGAAACACAGGGCTGTTATAACCAGCTGATGTCCATTATCATTAGGGTCACTGCAAAAATATCCCAAACAACAACCTAAAACAATAGGTAAGAAAGTCACTGAAAAACCAATCAATAAAAACAAACTGAAAACTCCAGCAAAGCTAGAACTTCCACTGAGTGACCTCCCAAACCTCTTGTATCAGAGGTACATGAGATTTATGCAAATGATCCTTATGAACGTCAGGTGTTTTAGCTAACTGGCAAATCTGAATGTCCATAACTTGCTTCATCATTCTACTAGGCACTTTCAGACCAATAAAGCCAAACCCACTAGCTATGGATATGCATATTTCAGCCTTTTTATGCTCTCCACAGCACAAGCAGAGTGCTTGTCTAAGCATTAGAAACACAGGGCTGTTATACCCAGCTGATGTCCATTATCATTATGGTCACTGCAAAAATATCCAAAACAACAAACTAAAACAATAAGTAAGAAGGTCACTAAAAAAATCAATAAAAACAAACTGAAAACTCCAGCGAAGCTAAAACATCCACTGAGTGACCTATCAAACCTCTTGTATCAGAGGCACATAGGATATATGCAAATGATCCTTATGAACATCAGGTGTTTTAGCTAATTGGCAATTGTGAATGTCCATGACTTGCTTCATTATTCTAACTGGACAAATTCAGACCAATAAAGCCAAACCCCACTAGCTGTGGATATGGATATTTCGGCCTTGTTATGACCTCGTCAGCACAGCACAAGCAGAGTGTTTGACTAAGCATTAGAAACACAGGGCTGTTATACCCAGCTGATGTCCATTATCATTCGGGTCACTGCAAAAATATCCCAAACAACAAACTAAAACAATAAGTAAGAAGCCCACTGCAAAACAAATCAATAAAAAAACTAAAAACTCCAGCAAAGCTAGAGCTTCTCCTGAGTGACCTCCCAAGCCCTTTGTATCAGAGGCACATAGAATATATGGTCTTTATAAACATCAAGCTTTTCAGCTAACTAGCAATGCTGAATGCCCATGACTTGCTTCATCATTCTACAGGACACTTTCAGACCAACAAAGCCAAACCCCACTAGCTGTGGATATGCATATTACAGCCTTGTTATGACCTCCACAGCACAAGCAGAGTGTTTGACTAAGTATTAGAAACACAGGGCTGTTATACCCAGCTGATGTCCATTATCATTAGGGTCACTGCAAACATATCCCAAACAACAAACTAAAACAATAAGTAAGAAGGTCACTGAAAAAAACAATCAATAAAAACAAACTGAAAACTCCAGCAAAGCTAGAACTTCCACTGAATGACCTCCCAAACCTCTTGTATCAGAGGCACATGGGATATATGCAAATGATCCTTATGAACATCAGGTGTTTCAGCTAACTGGCAATTCTGCATGTCCATGACTTGCTTCATCATTCTACTGGACAATTTCAGACCAATAAAGCCAAACCCCACTAGCTGTGGTTATGCATATTTCAGGCTTGTTATGACCTTGTCAGCACAGCACAAGCAGAGTGTTTGACTAAGCATTAGAAACACAGGGCTGTTATACTCAGCTGATGTCCTTTATCATTAGCGTCACTGCAAAAATATCCCAAACAACAAACTAAAACAATAAGTAAGAAGGTCACTGAAAAACCAATCAATAAAAACAAACTGAAAACTCCAGCAAAGCTAGAACTTCCACTGAGTGACCTCCCAAACCTCTTGTATCAGAGGCACATGGGATATTATTGGTCTGAAATTGTCCAGTAGAATGATGAAGTAAGTTATGGACATTCAGAATTGCCAATTAGCTAAAACACCTAATGTTCATAGGAATCATTTGCATATATCCCATGTGACTCTGATACAAGCGGTTTGGGAGGTCACTCAGTGGAAGTTATTCAACAGAGGAATTGCTGTTAAATAGGCAGTAATTAAATAACACAGACATGACATTTCCGCTTTCACAAATAAATAGTTTAATCTTCTCATAATTACGCACAATGGGTTAATTTTAGCCATTGGACATTTTCTCTCTTTTTCGGTGATTTTTTTTTTATCACAATTCCAAAAACAAACCTTCCTTAAAAGATAGCATCTATATGTCAGGTATATCTCATTCCAAATTCAAAATATATTTATGCATTTTAACCCAGACATTTTGCAAGCAAACACGTTTTAGTATATCCTACATAAACACAAAAGGGAAGTATGGTCAAGCCTGTGCTGTTTATCAAACAGAAGTCACAGTACTGTGACAGAGACCACTGGTGACATCTGGGTTTTTTTTTTAAGCAGGTATGGAGTAGTTAGCTAATGGTGATAAGTGACACAGAGTTAGATTTCAGTAACTGATACCTAATGCTGGCTGGGAAAACAAGACACCACAAATAGAAAGAAAATAAGGGGCATGAAGTCAGAGAAATGAAACAATAATGGTACTTCTGCTCTACAGAAAATTCAGATCGTGTGTATGCATGTTGTTTGACAACCTTAGAATCCCATACACTCCACATATCTCTAGGAATTAGTATAGTCTGATTGGCTTCTAGTCTCTCATGTTCTGCTGAAGTGCTGATTGCTGATTTTTTAGACCTCTGCTAGGACCCAGCTCGTGACATTTCACAGAAATGCAGTGCCTTGTCACTTACTATCTCTTTGCTCCAAGCTCTGTATCAGTAACTCAGAACCCCATCTTCTCACTGTCATGGCTAACCACTGATCAGTGAATAATTAACATGGCAATTTAATGAACAGTGGCTCATTGCCATGTCATCACCACCATGACTGTTCCCTGACAAGTGACTGATCACTATGTTGTCTTCATCATGGCTAGCCACTGATCAGTGACTGAGGGCCATCTACTCACCATCATAGCTAGCCAATCACCACTGGCTTGAACATGGACTGAAACTGAACAAACTGATACGAGTTAAAAGCAAGAGAATGCGAACAAGTATGAAATAAAAAAAAGTTTGTCTTTTGGGCAACTTTATGTAGGAGTAAAGTGATTTAACTGCAGATAAACAAATAAAAGGATTCATCCAGCAGGGAACAAGTGGAGAAGAAATAAATGCACTATTGTATTTCTGATTTACATTTATACAGCAAAGAAAACAATGTGAAAATGATACTGGGCAAAAGCATGTATAGCAGAATAATTTCTGAGTTCTGATTCTGAAATGGAAATGTATTTCATTTTATGCTAAACTCAAAAACAACAAGGTATAGATCAATGTATGATGGAGGCTACTGACTTGCCAAATTACATAAGCTGAAATGGAAGAACATCTTATGCAGTTCAGTAATTACACAGCCCAGTACAGATCAGGTTAGAAGGCCCATAAATTAAAATATGTCCATACTGTAGATGTTTAATGACATATATAAATGCTTGGTGCCAGAGCCATGGGCTAAAGCTCAATGCCAAGAAATGTATAGTTATCCCCTTTGGGAAAAACCATGTACCCATGAATTACCACATATGTGGCAGTACACTAAACACAAAGTGTGATAAGGGACTTAGGGACACAGGTGGACAGTGGTCTCACCTTCAATAACCACATAGCTACAACAGTCAGGAAATCCTTCTATGTGGCATACCTCATCACTAAGGGCTTTTCATCCAGAAAAAAGGAGGTCATTGTCCCACTGTACTCATCCCTCATTAGACCCATTATAGAGTACAATGCCCCATTTGGTATGTATATCACAAGACATCTGCAACAACTGGAAAGGCCACAGAAATATCTTACTAAAAGAATCACAGGCCAAAAGTAAATGCCCTATGATGACTGTCTAAAAAAACTCCAGCTATACTCTGTCGCAGATAGCCTACTCAAAGGCAATCTCTGCTTAACATACAAGGCCATGTCAAACCCAGTGTTGGTGGACATGTTACACTTAAAGAAATGCCAATCCCTCAAAGCCACATGCTCCAGGGTTCTAAACCTGGTCATCACAATGAACAAAACATGCTGGAGGGATAGGTTCCTGACCCAGAGACTCCCCATACTCTGGAATAGACTGCTCATACATGTCAAGCTGAGCACCTCTTTGGCCCTCTTCAAAAGGAACCTTGCCAGTTGGATGGGAGATAGGAAATTCACCCCGGGGATCACATCAGTCGCCCTGCTAGACAGGAAACCAGGGAAGTAAATATTCTGGGAAGAAATAGCCAGGGAATTGTTATGGCTAGGCTTGTATAGGCCCTTGGGCTGATAGCCTAGTACCAACCTATGAACGTATATATATATATATATATATATATATATATATATATATATATATATACTTTCCTGCAACTTGAAAGCCAAATGTAATTTTTTTCAGTCATTTGCTGAGTTTTATTTTATTGTTTAACTTACTCAGCATGCTGTCAATACACACCAGTGATATACTAATTCTGGGATTGCTGAACACTTGAGGTTATGAAACATTCTTTTATCCCAAGGTTAAACAATCTTGAAGTTACTATATTTAAGGCTACAGGGGAGTAATGAACATGTCCCCCATTTGAGAAGCACAGGTTGCCTTGTCCCATGTAAAAACACTTATTTTTAATCATTTAGTGTTGTGGAGCATAATATAAGTGTGCTCACTGTTATGATATTAATCCAATCTAACTGATACACTGGGTGAAGAGATACAAAATGCTTGCTTTACTACTCACTGTGCACCTATTTAACAAGTACTGTTTTATCACTGCCAATTTATCAGAATGGTGGTCAATTAAATGAAAATGACAGAAAATTATCTTTCTCTGTGGTGACTTTGCTCCCTCATTTTGCCATGCAGGGGGGACATTCCCTTTATCTGCTAGCTTAATTATTCTAACTTTGAACTACTGCTTAGCTTGACAAATCTGACATTGCCCAAGTTTTATGAATTTAGTTTTGGGGACCTAGTCACAGCTAATCTCTTTTTTGCCAAACTTGGCTGCAAGCAGGAATTTGGACCACCTAAAAAAGAAATGGAAGGTTAAATGGTCAGTTTCCAGCTAATCCATCTACTCTGTTTAAAAAGAGTGCTTCTGAAAAAAAAACTCATAAAAAGAAATATGAAAAATAAACACAACTATTAAGTAAGTAAAATGCCAACATATAATAAAAACAAATAACTTTAAATAATCATGAATTTTACAGAAAATAAAACACATAATCAAATATTGAGTGATGACCCAGATAAGCTACATACTAGCATTTCCAGAAATAAAATAAAACAAAAAATATGTACTGTGACAATAGGAGGTACTGTCAGCTATGTCAGGAGAAGTAGAACAGTGGATGTGCAACATATGCCAGCACAGCTAGCTGGAATTTTGTAAAGAATTATATGTAATTTGTATATTAAACTGATTTGTACAGATGCCTGTGTTGCAAAATGTATTTGTAAAGATGCTTGTGTTAAAAAATGTATCAACAAAGTGGCCTGCTGGGCAGCAACGAAGTGTACATACATTACTGTAACTGTTTAAATGTATATATTGTAACAGAGGATACTGGAAGAAGTTAAACTCAATCCACCTGACTTTGAGAAATAGTAAGAACATTAGATTACTGGGCCTAGGCCATAAAGATGCTATCTCACAATTTTGAATTCAGCCAGAGGCAAAAAGTCTGTACTAGGAAGCTTCCTGCATTGTCATTGGGGTGAACTAATTGCATCTCTAAAAGGGTGGATGTTTGAAATTGTTTTATGACTTCCAGGAGCTGTAAAAGATCTTAGCAAGGCTGTGTGTGTGTGTGTGTGTGTGTGTGTGTGTGTGTGTGTGTGTGTGTGTGTGTGTGTGTGTGTATGTTTTATTGACACCTATGTTATAACTCTTGACAGCTTCTAGCAATGGGGGGAGGGGGTTGCATGGGAACCAGACATCAGATGACCAGATGTATATGATGACATTTTATACAGAAATAATGTTTTAATACTAGATGAGATTGAAGTCTCAAAGCAGTCTGTTTCTTGGAACCTGACATAGAAGGATCACTCACCTACTTCATCTTGCCTTGCTCCAGTAAGTAACCAGGGAATAGTATTCTTTAGATCAGTAAGGAAAATATAGAGAGAATAGTTAATTATTGTTTTTCCTGTAACTGTGTGAATCTTTCCAGTTGTATTATTTTTAATATTTCCTATGATTGAAACTCTGGTGTTTACTGTAAATAGATATTTCGTATTTTAACGTTCTTTTATTATTTATTATTAAATATATTTCAACTTTTCATAGTGGCTGGTCCTTTAGAAAATATTTTAACCTTTGAGAGTACTTATATCTATTTGTGACATTGGGTCCACTCCTGAAAGCCTGGCTGTTTGGCCAACATTATCATTTGTATTAATATTAACTTCACTCATAATGGGATACCCTTTTAAGAGCCTTATAGTAACTGACTAGTTGCAGTGAATTTACCTTATATTTTCTAAACTTAAAAAATGAGTGAGAAAGGATAGGCATTCCTTGGATATCCACCGACAACTTGGGTACTATCTTTAGAGAACGAAATCTTTCAGATCTTCGGATCAGTTGTTCATTTCACTGAAAAAAATATGTAACTGTAACAAAACTAATGTAAAGTGTTGCCAAAAGAAACATTCTCAACAAATAATACATTAACTGTTTTACTACCCTCTTTCAGTTCAGAACACTCCCTGCTACAGTACTACCCTAAAAATTTTAACCCATAGCATATCAGGATAAAAATGAAAATTTAGCTAATAGAATAACTCAGATACTTTACTCATATTATAAAAAAGAAATACAAAACACCCACTGTACAACTGCAATATTTATTTGTTATACAAATCAAGAAGTGTACATTAATAATAGCATTTGTGACCACTGCAGTCTGCTTACATTACATTCTCAACGATTAAATTTCCTCTACATGTGCACATGTGAATATATTCACAGACATGCAAAGTTAACACGTCTAATGTTCATATCTTTCAACTTCTCAACATAAGAAATCTGAACAAAGTCAAATTTAATGAGGGGAGAAGGATCAAAGTCAAGAACAGACTTTAAATATTGCACTTAGAACGAAGGATATGAAGTCTGAAAATTAAATGTCTGTCACTATTTAGTGACTTCAAACCTTATTGATTCAAGGAAAATTTCCATTTTTGGCTGCCTCCTTTGAGTATGCTGTTCAACCTGAGTTAATAATCACAGTCTTGGGAAGATAAAACATAATAACAATCTATCTTTTTAATGCCAAAGCACAATATTCATCAGCTGACAAAGGTGTGACAAACTGAGTAATAATCCTGTGCTGAGTAAACCAGACAAAAAAGTACATCAAAGATATACCCTAGGATTCAGCAAACAGCTGTGCAGGAATAAGTTATTCCTGCATGGCAGGGACTGCTCCAGCACAGCATGCAGCGCACCTTGCATATTCATGCAGGCGCGCTGCCTGTGCTCTTAAACTAACATGGAGCCATGTATGAGTGCAAGGAGTGTGTATGAGAGCAGAGCTCTCACAATACACATGCCCCTGCACTTCAGAATTGCCTTTTGGCAATTAAAATGAGTGAGAATGCTCATAACACCCCAACACATCAGGATACCTCTCAACTGTACAGATTTTCACAGAATGTCCACAGTTTTGTCCCATATTTTGGTGTGCTCCCCCTTAAAATTTGTACCTGTCTGTAAAATAACAGAGGATTGAAGTCATTAAATAATGACAAACATTTGAGTTTAAAAGACTGCACATCCTTCAGAAAATCCATGCTAATGCAAGACTGTAAGAGCAATATTTAAAATATGTCCCTCTATTTGTCCCCCCATCATTTTAGAGTTTGTCCAGAGTTTTTGCTCCAAGAGGTTGAGAGGTATGCCCACCATGAAGCAGAAAGCTGATAAAATAACAGGTTTAGCATTAGCAGGGATATTCTGAAGGGTATAGATAAAATAACAAAACAAAACTTTTTTTTTAAATGCAATAAAGTTTAAGCATAGCTGCACGGGTGTGCCCATTGCTTAGCTATGCTTAGTCCAGCTTAAACAGCACAATAAGTTAAATAGCAAGAGACATTCAACATAAGCAAGCAGTATTGCAATAGTGTAGTGGTTAGAGCGTATACTTTGTGAGCAGCCATTCCCAGTTCGATAACCAATTCACATTTTAAATGTGACAGCAGTGCATAAACAATTGTTTTTGTATTACCTACTAAATAACATATATTTGTTAACCAGAGTACTGCATTAGGTCCAGATGTGAGGTGTCAGTGTAATAAAGTGGTGAAATCCCCATATAAACACAAGTGCCCCATACAGTATAGTCACACATGAATAAATGCAATGAAAGCACATTGGGGGATGTCAGGGACCATAAACAAATGTATAATGTGTAATGAATGGTGAATCAATGCCATACAGCAAAGAGTCTATAAAATGAAAAATAAGCAATGCTTACCAGATGTAAGCATTGCGTAAATATGACTGATAAGCAATGAGTAGCCCAGCTAAATGGATTTGTCCATTGGTAAGCAGTGCTGAACCTGCCCCTTTAAGCAATCCCAACCTTAGCTAAGCAGGTTTGCCCATAGCTTAGCTTAGCTTAGCTCAGCATATTTAAAACCATCCAATCACAGCAAAGGGCGGGAAATCGATCAGCCATATTTAAACCCCACAGGTGGGAATACAGCTCATAACTGGTTGCAGCTTCCTACTGTAGGCACCATGGCTGGAGTTGGAGAGGGAGTGCACTTCCAGGTGCAGCACTGGAGCACCCAGGAATCCAAGGTCATGGTAGGACTCCTGGTAAAAAAGCATGGTGAAATACTGCTGCAGGGCCAGTACCAAGGCTCCCAATATAAAGCAGAAGCCTGGGACCATCTCACCTGTGACCTCACCAGTGCCATTGGTATCCCTTGGACTGGTGAGCAGGTCAGGCACCACTATACTGACTTGAAACAGAGGAAGAGGGATCTCTTGGATCAGTGGAGCCAAGAATCTAGGCAGAGGGGTGATGTCCCAGCAGTGTGTAAGTACTCATACCAGTAGCTGTTTAATAATGTCTAGCCTGTGTATAGTATGGATAGGTATGGGTAAATACTTCTCTATTTCTCTTACAGCTGCAGCTGAGCGGGCTGTGAATCAGGAAGCTCATGCTAGTAGGCTGCAAAGGCTGCATCACGTGTCTGGTGAGTAACAATACTGTTTGCGTAGTTATACCAAATAAATATAAAAGTAGTAGAAAGTCAACTGCCAGTATGAAAACTGTTTTCTGTATGGGTTGTACTGAGTAAACCAGACAATATGACAGTAATAGTCCCATATAGGTCATATTTAAATAAAACTGTAACTGCCTGACAATACAGCTCTAAATCCTGGACTGGCTGTGTTTACTCTGGTATCGTATGGCATTTTTAGTGTTGCATTCTCTAAATAGTAATGTATTAACCACTGTTACCCACACTGTGCAACATAATAAAAATGTCTAGAAATATCTGTATAAGACTGTTGTAATCACAAGGTCAGATTGTACAACCGAGAGAGACTTAGACAGAAAACAGTGAAGAGACAGATAGCAATATCCAAATAGCACACTCTATTGTGACTTAAATTGTTGTACTTTTAGCAGACACAGCCATGGTTCGAATCCTGGGAGTGGTAGTAAGCTGTATGCGTAATCATACCTCTCAACTGTACAGATTTCTTCAGAATGTCCAGATAATTGGCTCATATTTTCTGCCTGTTACCCTGTCCCCCTGGCAAATCAGTGGGATGATCACAGAATTTTAGGCAGCAAATAATGACATACATTTGATTTTCAGACATCAAAACCTTCAGAAAATGTATATGAAAACAAACCTGTCACTCTAGCAACTTACCAAAAGTTTATGAGAGCAATATTCAAAATATGTCCCATGTCTACACCCATGTTGTTAAGCTATGAGTGTGTGCATTAACAGATTGAGAGGTATGTGCATAATATTAACTCGGAATCTGATAATATGTGTGGAAACATTCAAGGTAGTGTTAACAAACATTCTTTCCACAGGTCTGTCAGATAAGAAAATTGTGCCTGCCAATGTGAGCCTGTGAGCCCCACCCCCTCAGGTGGTTCCACCTGAAGGTGGTGCAGGACCAGCGGATGAGGCGGTCCCGGGGTGGGTCCCAGATGTGCTGGAGCCCGGTGCCAATGCCAGATGAGGAGGGAGAGATGGGTCCGCTGGGACCAGCCTTCCAAACGTGCTATGGTGTTGCAGTTTTAGAACATATGTGGGTAGTAATAATCACCACAATCCAGGATTAGTTATAACAGCATGCATACATATTCCCATTAACCCAAAACACCAGATTTGTAACAGTTGCATAGCAAACAGAACACATGCATATATGGAAACACAGTGGCTATTACAATTGCATGCAGGTTACACTGTTAGCAACAGGTCACCAATGATAGTGTTTCAACATGGAACATGAATAGCAACACATTTCAGTATTTGTTGCACAATAGGATACATGTCCCAACATAAGGTTTGGTGTAAACATACCCATTGATGTGTGTGTTCAGATTAGTTATGCAGATATGGTGGGAGGGGTGGTGATGTCAATTAACAACTATGATATCCTTGCAGTATGAGGTCCTCAGACCTTTTTACCTGTTTATGTCTTGCAGGTACCATGTCAAGAGAGAGAGACTGCCGGTGTTCACCCCAGAAGAGAACAACATTCTGATCAACTTCCTGGTGCATCACCATGCAACTCTTTTTGGGCTTTCGGCCCATGATCTGCAGGAGAGGACTGCCCTGTGGAATGAGCTCGTCCACAGGGTAAATTATGTTGGCCTGAATAACTGCAGTTATGAGCAGGTGCAACATCGTTGTACTGATCTCATCCGCCTTGCCCATCAGCATGTTGCTGCAGTTAGGAGGGACCAGCTAGCCACAGGTAAGGGTCATGTCATCCAGCCCCCACTGACACATGTGAAGGAGCTCCTCACCAGCCTTGGAGCACCCACCCTCCAGCAAAGTCAAGAACCAGAAGATAGTAGCATCGTTGAGGGGGAATGCTACCCACACAGTGGACAAGGAGCATGCAGGTAAGGCCCCAGGGCACATTAGTAGACCACTGTTGCTTATCCATCCTCACCTGTAAAGTATCTTCATACATATGTCAGATATCATAGTCAGTTGCTGCAGTGTAGTAATGAACAGATGTGCATAATCTGTAGTATTGTGGGTTTGTACTGCTGATGTACTGAAATGCTGCTCCCACTCTGCACCAATGCCACAGGTGTGACTACTGACATCACATCTCTCGCACAACTATGTAGGTACCTCTGGTATACCTCTGGGGCAGCAGCCTGTAGCTGGTGAGTATAGACGTCTTTTGTTCAGGTTTGCCAATACACTGGCCATGTTATGGCCATGGTATTTGCCATGCACACATGTAACACACCTACCCCTAATGCATGCTGTACATGTTCACTTATTGTTGCTGTGAACTGCACTGAATCACAGTGGTGACCATAGTGGCATATCTGAAGGGTATGTAAGAGTCCTGTAGTATAACTAACAACCTGACAGTGCAAGATGTGTGGACAGATATGAACATAATGGTGGGGCACATGGCCTACAGTAGGGACATGTCTGAAACATTACCCTTATACAGTGGCTACAACAGTGAGTGTAGGTACCAGTATTACAATGGAAACTGTTACAGATCTACATAACAGCATATCACAATACCACATTCCACAACTGCTACAACTTGTAATGTGATCCTAACATGAGCAATGAATGTGTAAGATGGAATCCTATGTTAGGACAACAAATATGGGGAATACGTACCTTAACAAACAATGGCAGCATATGTGTGCACACACTCCAAATAACATATTGTGGAAGCAGCTTTTGAGTTACTGCAACATTCACCTGTCTTGAGTATGCACGTTCCATCAAGTACGGGTCCTCAATGTCACACCAAGTAATGGTCTGCTGCCCAAGAAGTATGTCCATGACATTTGCCTGCTCACCTGTAGCAAAGGCAGCCATGGCTTGCACACATCTTATAAACCATGGAATAGATTCCACATCCAAAAGGTAGCACTCAGGTGTGGGAAATGTAGCCTTACCTCGTCATTGCATATACCATGCCAAACAGTGCAGACAAGCATGTACGTGACAATGAAGTATGGCACACCATTAGTGTAGAAAATAAACAGATGCCTATTCAAGACAGATGACAACATATGTTGCAAACTGGTCACAGAGGCTGCCCAGACACATGCAGCAACACTAGGGACTTGCAAGAATGCCTAGCAAATACTGCCTGTGCAATACTTGTGTCGACAATTACCTGGACTCTGTATAAGTGTGGCCTATGGGTTAGGGTAATCAGATGGAAGAGTTGTTCCACAGGAGACATCATCCAGGGGTCTCTACAGGTAGCATATGCATAACATCAAGTCTCCCACAGGCATGTGTTGCAATGTGTAATGTTGTACTGAGACCAAGGCTGAAACCTACAGACAGTATTAATAAAGATACATGTGGTGCACTAGCAACACCTCACTCTACCTCAGGCCCACCATCCCCATCTATACCTTGTTGGTGCCACTGTACACCTGTAGGTTTGCTGTTCATTAGCAGGAACTAGGCCGGTAGACATGGTGTTCTGAATTTGGGACATTGCAAAATGACACTCATGTGTGGCCCATAGTTGTCAACCATCTGCAAAAAGGCTGAGGATGGGAAGGGGTGTCATACTGAAACACAACAGTGAATTGAAGCATACATCCAAAGCTTGCTACGAATGACTGTATCTGAACACAGTCAAGGTCATGCATTGTGCCAGACATAACACTGACTCCACAGCAATAGTGAAGGCACTGTGTGACCTCCAATTGCTGTGCACATGAGCTGACCTTGCAATCTGGCAGAGTTGGGGGGCATTTGTAGGGCAGAGTGACCAAATAATGGCAAGTGAAGATGGGCCATGCTAGTATACACCTTCCAGGAATAGTGACTGCTGTAGTTCACTTAACAAATGCTGCAACAAACCATTGTGTTAAAGGTGTGCACACTTATGCATCCCACATATTGTATGCATCCCAATCAACATCTGCACAACTTACACATTTGTTTGATACTGCATTTGATTGCACAGGTCATATGTCACATATCAGGTGTGTGTAATGTTAACATATGCAGTATTGTGGCACCATGGCATATCAGGGAAGAGAGTGGCATGTCAATAAGGGAATGTACACTCCTCATGGTTACAGTAAGCTTTAGAGGTTGTCAGTATAACTGGATTACAAAAAAGAAAAAAAAGTAATCTCAGTGATATCCTCAAAGTCTCAAAACAACCCACTAAACAAGTATAGTGGGTCCAAAAACAAAACAGTGTAAGCAACTTTTCTGTTTGGAAGATTTTCAGTCCATATATCTCTAGTGAATCACTCTATATTAATCAGATCATACAATAGTAGTAGAAGTAGCAAACTTAAACTTGTCTTAAGTAAAAAAAAAATAATAAAAAATATATAATTGTACAGAATTACTAAGTATTCAAAAGTAATCCAAGCAAGGCAGGCAGACTGTTTCCAGTTGAAAATACTTTATTAAGTACACAGACAAGTGATCCAAGTAAAACAAAAATAGAGTAATAGTTTCCTCACAAGCTTTCCAAAGATATATATATATATATATATATATATATATATATATATATATAAATATATATATACTTTTTATCAGGCAAGGGAATGGTTTATTGCGCTGTAAAACAAAGTGTTATTATAATGATGTGGTACCTCTTATTTAACCAGATTAAGTAGATTATTAAGTCTGTGATTTTATCCTAGACAATATACTACATGGCTGGAAATATATCAACCTTAGTCCATTTGGCAGTCACAAAATATATATAGATATATACATATATACTTTGCATGTAAAAAATCAATTGTAAACATCATATTCTATTTTCATAACCTATTGTTAACAAATATCGCTTTCGTCCTTCTAGACTTCTTCAGGTCTGTGTACAAAAACCCTAAAAACTATCTATAAAAATATTATTGTATAATTAGTTAGTATTGTTATTATACATCATTTTGAATAAAGTGGAAAAAAGAGAACCAGGAAAAGAAAAAAATAATAAGAAAAATGTATGATGATGGAAACAAAATATACACTTAAATTACAACTGATTTAAAATGGTATTTAAAACCAACTGGTAGAATAAAATTTTATTGCTCATACATGCACTGCTGCTGATGAGATCTGCAAATCGGATGTCAGGCATTCACTATTGACATCTGTCCTCATATCAACCCAGGTATATGTCAGACAGACCCATAGAGGCTGTGAGCAACAGAGCAAACATAATTGCCACACATATACACATTCAGCAATGGTGTGTACACATGTGAGGTATGGTGCACAGTACATGGCAGGGTGCTGAACATGTGCACAGCAATACTGTGTACATGGGTGCAGTGTGTTCCAGGGGGAGGGGAATCATCTACTAATACAACTCCTGCATCACAGAGATGTATAATGTTGGCAACAGGGATTGAGTATAGCTGCAATGCATTCTGTTGAGTGCCATATGTCATGCATGTTGACAGTTGGGTAATGAGAGGTCTGTGTAATATCTTTATGCCACCTCACCTGTAAGTGTGTGTGTGTGTGTGTGTGTCTGTGTGTGTGTGTGTGCGTGCATGCATGTGTGTGTGTGTGTGTGTGTGTGTGTGTGTGTGTGTGTGTGTGTGTGTGTGTGTGTGTGTGTGTGTGTGTGTGTGTGTGTGTGTGTGTGTGTGTGTGTGGGTGTGTGTGTGTGTGTAGAGGTAAGCAATGACGTACAGGTCATAAAGTACATTTTCTGTTTTTCCCTCACAGGTGGCGAGGTGGGTCAGGGTCCCTCCTGCAGGCAAACTGATGTTAGTGTCCATACAGACTTTGACAATGATGATAGGTATGGTGAGGCACAGGCAGGGTTGTCAGCGGTTGAAGCTGTGCCATCGGTTGACATCCCACTGTTATCCACCCCATCTCCGCACACAGTCACATTGCCTATACATACCCCATCATCAGTGACCATAGATGAGGGATAGTTGGCGGGTGGTGGCATGGGACAGGACAGTGCGGGTACTATGGCAAGTGTGTCTATACACAGCAGCCATAGCCAGATGACTTGTAGGAGGGTTGCTGGCCATCATGCCCCTGGCAGAAGTGCCACAGCAAGTGTCACCAGATGCATGTTCTGGGCCATCATGGAAAGTTATACCAGTCAGGGTTTGAGGCTCCAGAGGGCTACTCATTCTGCTGTTATTGACAACATCCATAATCTCGCAGGTGTCCACTATTATTTTGCAGAGGTCCTGGGAAGATGATTGGGCAAGATGGTGGGAATCCTCGACCGTGCAATGTCCGTGTTAGAGCATATGGTGGGAGTAGGGCGACGGCCACATGGACATAGGTCAGCATCACCAACAGGTGGAGGTCTACATGTATGTGCAACAAGTCAGAACCGCTCCCATAGTGGCAGCACCAGCACCAGCACTGCAGGGGGGTGCTGTCCACACCACAACACAGAAGGCCACATGCACATGGCCCTGGCTGGTCCCAACAGGGACCCAAATCCAGTGGACATGTGTCGTCATCAGGGGAAAGTACAATATCTGGCCTTGTACCTGGTAGTGCCCATGGAACCCCTGGCAGGCACAGTTCTAGTGTCCATGGCCAGAGATGGTGCACTTTACACCCTGCAATGTACGGTCTGCAGCTGTCCAAAAAATCCTGTATAGGGCAGCCACATGGCTGAACTGTGTGCATACATACACACACACACACACACACACACACACACACACACACACACACACACACACACACACACACACACACCAACATCACCAACACAGCTAGTGCACCTCCATATCTAAACGCACCATATCTGCACAGCTCAATTAATAACAAAAACTCGTAACACACACACATGATGTCAACCAAATGGCTAAGCCTAGGTCTCTGGCAAACCCACAACACACCCTATGCGTATGATGATACCTGTGCCACATCCCTGTCATCCATACCATTGATGCAGGGACAGGCTAATATGGTTCTGATGCACAGGATGAATGTACTAAGATGCAGCAAAGTAATGCTGTGTAACATGTTTTCAGCAGGAAAGTTGAATGCTTACATGTCAGGATGTGTAGCTGTTCAGCCATGATGCATTAGAGCTGTTATTAACACTGACTGATAGTGGTCTCTATAATGTATTCAGCTTGTGTTGTAGGTGTCTATGTGTCAGCAGGATGTTGGTCTGCTGTCCTTTCGTACAAGAGGTATGACACTGTGGTGACACATTGACTGTGTCATATCCTGGGTACAGCTGAACACAAGTAACAGGTCTGTATAAGAGTTACTGCATGTGCCACATGGCTGATAGGTCTGAGGGGTGTATACAGCTGAGTGTATGGTGGTTGATGTCAGCAGCCCTTCTACAGTGGACAATGGTAAGTGTACTGGGTGGCACACACCACATGTTTGTGTATAAAATACACACAGAGGCTTTGGTGTTGATAAAATACACACAGAATACTGTACACATGAATGTACTTAATTTTGCAGTGAACCCATTTTAGCCTATGTAATTTCACCAAGACATAATAGGCAAAACATCACATCAGTAAATAAGCAGTCTGCTACTTTAATGTCATCGATGATGGTACTGGCAGGGTATATGTCCTCTTCCTAAATGTAGTGCAATCTCAGCATTGGTAAACATAGGTGTGCTGGTATTGGGTGGCACAGCCCTACAATTTGGAGGGTGTGGGGGTGGTGTAGATCCTCACATAGTGTGAGTAATGACTACCTAACCTGCTAACATACACTGTACAGTATTACAGCAGACTAAGCAGGGGGATACACACAACAATAACCCCAATGAGGGTGGCTATGTCCACATCGACAGCCAACTATATATACCAACTCCAGTATCACTGTACAGCTATACAGTGGGGAAGAGGGCATTTACACATCTACTACTAGTTTTGATGGAATGAATTTCCATGAAATGATTCCTTTGAAATGTTAGCATTTGCCAATCAGTTCTTGGACAGATGACTTTCTGGGACATGGATGTTCTGCAAACTGAAGTAGATCCCTTCACATACACACACACTTACTTTGCAACACTGAGAATAGAATCTCTACCTAGGTACTTATTGATACTAATGAGTTTGGCCTTAATTGCACACACCACACATCTTTTAGGATGAGGTGTGTCCCGAGGCTCTTGTTAAGTGAGGAACATCACCAGGCCTTGAACATTATGGTAATGGGGATGTTCTGGGTGTTAATGGACAATACATAGTATGCCATACTGTCATATACACATTAACAAACACATAACAGTCATAGACACATCTGAGAGATCTGGGTTTATCAGTACTTACTACCATGTCAGTGAGTCCATTCTGTTACAGATAGTTTGCACACAGCACATGCATCATCTGGCTGGATAGTGTACTCAGTTACCTGTATGGTTGATGGTGACAGTGGTCCTCATACAGTGGACCTTGGGACATGTACTGGGGGGTACCATGGTGTAACAACAGTATACCCAACACTCACACCCCACATTGGATATTTTACTCACTGAAACCCATGATAGTACTCTGACATACCCGCACTCACACACTGACCAGGACTGCAATACAACCCCTTGTCTATCTCATCAGTGCTACTACAGGGATATGCCTTTATTGCACATGCCACATGGATAGTAGGGTGATGGTTTGTCATGGCTCTCCTAATGTCAGCAACATCACTATGCCTTATACTGTATGGCCAAGTATATTGTATTTGGAGAATGTGGCCTCAGAATGCCATATCCTACAAATATACACACTTGCACACATGTCTATCTAGCCATTTGTACAACAGTGTTGTGCTGGCACTGCAAGCTCCAGGTAGCCCATAGGGTGAAGAGTGTGACAAGGTACATTTAATGTGCATTACAGCAACAGCCATTTCTAACTATGGCAATGGGGGGTGCGGTGTGTGAGAAGTTCCTAAGGGTATTATCAACTGCAGGTTTACAAACACACAGACACTGTTATTCTCAACAATTCACACTGACACATATGGCAGTACTGGGGTCCATAGGTGCAGGTGTTCATAGGTGTGTACCAGGATATTGTCCATGGAGAGATGAGATGAATAGGGGATGCGGGTAAAGTGGTATCATGCCACCTGACATTTGTCAGCAGGCCATCTATCAGCTGATATCATGTGAGTCATCCTCAGGGTAACAGGTAAATGCAACATCCAATCATTTGGTTGTCTCTTGTAGAGGACGAGTGAGGTGCTCCAATTGACATGTAAGCAACATATATTACATAACATGGCCAGTGTCTGGGTTGGAGACCTGTACCAAGCATGTTCTGTTGACTGTGGTAGTCTAATTGAGGTATCCATGGCATGTGGTGCATACAGGGTGCGCTTTCCTAGCTGTGGCATTCATAACACAGCTGGGCAGACATGTCAGTGTCAGTCAAGCATAGATTGCCTGTGAACAGCCCAGATGGATACCTAACATCTGCACATCTGTACAGAGGACAGACAGAAATCAGCTAGCCAACAGGTTATGCATTAGGATTAATGTTTTGACAGATAGACGTCTGACATTTGTAGGTATGCCATTACTACACAACAGCAGCCCTCAATGACATGTCCTATACACATAGTAGTCTACAGTTAATATCCACATAGATCAATATTGAGTAGCAAGTACTTAATAACACACAGCTCACAAACCAAGAACACGATAGTCAGTACTCAAAGTCCAACTTTGCATGCAGGGGTGTATGGCTCCAGTACTATAATCTGCAATCTACTCTTACTTGGGAAAGCACTGTTAACAGTAGTAATGTAATGATACAATACATAGAAGTATGACTGCATATAACATGGGATACTACCCATGTATGAAACACATATAAAAGGAAACAATTGTTGTGCTAGCCATATATACTCAAGTGTCCCAGACAGTATACTCACACCCTTTGCTACTGTAATGACAGCACATAGAAGCATGTTATGTACATGGAATGAAATGCACTTATTAAAGATGTCATTACCCTGCTATTTTATCAGACTGGAATGTGATCACTGGTTACCAAGGCTAAGCTATGCTTAGGTGTAACCATTGCTTAAATGTAAATGCTAAGCTGATTTGGCACTGGTAAGCAAAGCCTACACAGTGTAAGCACCTGTTCGTTTAACTGTATGTTAGCAGCGCTTACTGTCTGGCAAACCCACGCAAACATGCTTAAAGCTGCTCAAAACTGTTTTAACCACTCTGTATCCAATAGTCCTTGTTCTGCCTAGCAACAGAGAGAACTTGGCATAGCTCCTCGTGGTCCCCTGCAGAGTTCCTAAGCCAGCAGAGAGCAGAAAAAGCAACTTTCTTGATTATAAGTATTTTTTAAACATTTTATTTTGCATTTTTCAATCTTTTGAGCTTTTCGACTACTGTTTGTGCCTATATTACTGTTTTATTACCTGATTTTCCTGTTTTTCTGTGCTTAAATTGTTGATTGCACTTGTTGGCTAAAGTTTTGTTTAAAAGTAACAAAACAGGCTAATACACTCAAGTGTACCAGCCTTTGATAGCAATTTAGTCGAAAAACAAAGCATTTACTGTATTTTTCTGTCTGTTTGCAAAAAAACTAAAAAAAAACAAAAAAAATACTTCTCCTTTCCTAAACTTTCCTAGCTAGTTGTTCCAGTGATCAGATTTTGCTGGTCCCTGGGCTTTGTATTTGGTTCCTGTGTTCCTCCATTTTCTTGTGTGGCCAGATGTAGTTTCTTTACTCACCAGTGGGAGTGGGGAGTACTGAGCTGCTTGTTTGTCCTCAAAGGAGTGGTTAGAGACAGCAACTAGTAATTTGTTGGCCATTTTGGGTAATTTCCTGTTTTTTCCAGCCCCCTGCTATAAAGCATGCTTTGGCAGGCTTTTCTGGCATTAGAGAACTTGGCATAGCTCCTCGTGGTCCCCTGCAGAGTTCCTAAGCCAGCAGAGAGCAGAAAAAGCAACTTTCTTGATTATAAGTATTTTTTAAACATTTTATTTTGCATTTTTCAATCTTTTGAGCTTTTTGACTACTGTTTGTGCCTATATTACTGTTTTATTACCTGATTTTCCTGTTTTTCTGTGCTTAAATTGTTGATTGCACTTGTTGGCTAAAGTTTTGCTTAAAAGTAACAAACAGGCTAATACACTCAAGTGTACCAGCCTTTGATAGCAATTTAGTAGAAAAAAAAGCATTTACTGTATTTTTTCTGTCTGTTTGCAAAAACTAAAAAAAACAAAAAATATTTCTCCTTTCCTAAACTTTCCTAGCTAGTTGTTCCAGTGATCAGATTTTGCTGATCCCTGGGCTTTGTATTTGGTTCCTGTGTTCCTCCATTTTCTTGTGTGGCCAGAGGTAGTTTCTTTACTCACCAGTGGGAGTGGGGAGTACTGAGCTGCTTGTTTGTCCTCAGAGGAGTGGTTAGAGACAGCAACTAGTAATTTGTTGGTCATTTTGGGTAATTTCCTGTTTTTTCCAGCCCCCTGCTATAAAGCACGCTTTGGCGGGCATTTCTGGCATTAGAGAACTTGGCATAGCTCCTCGTGGTCCCCTGCAGAGTTCCTAAGCCAGCAGAGAGCAGAAAAAGCAACTTTCTTGATTATAAGTATTTTTAAACATTTTATTTTGCATTTTTCAACCTTTTGAGCTTTTTGACTACTGTTTGTGCCTATATTACTGTTTTATTACATGATTTTCCTGTTTTTCTGTGCTTAAATTGTTGATTGCACTTGTTGGCTAAAGTTTTGCTTAAAAGTAACAAACAGGCTAATACACTCAAGTGTACCAGCCTTTGATAGCAATTTAGTCGAAAAACAAAGCATTTACTGTATTTTTTCTGTCTGTTTGCAAAAAAAACTAAAAAAAACCCAAAAAAATACTTCTCCTTTCCTAAACTTTCCTAGCTAGTTGTTCCAGTGATCAGATTTTGCTGATCCCTGGGCTTTGTATTTGGTTCCTGTGTTCCTCCATTTTCTTGTGTGGCCAGAGGTAGTTTCTTTACTCACCAGTGGGAGTGGGGAGTACTGAGCTGCTTGTTTGTCCTCAAAGGAGTGGTTAGAGACAGCAACTAGTAATTCGTTGGCCATTTTGGGTAATTTCCTGTTTTTTCCAGCCCCCTGCTATAAAGCACGCTTTGGCGGGCTTTTCTGGCATTAGAGAACTTGGCATAGCTCCTCGTGGTCCCCTGCAGAGTTCCTAAGCCAGCAGAGAGCAGAAAAAGCAACTTTCTTGATTATAAGTATTTTTTAAACATTTTATTTTGCATTTTTCAATCTTTTGAGCTTTTCGACTACTGTTTGTGCCTATATTACTGTTTTATTACCTGATTTTCCTGTTTTTCTGTGCTTAAATTGTTGATTGCACTTGTTGGCTAAAGTTTTGCTTAAAAGTAACAAACAGGCTAATACACTCAAGTGTACCAGCCTTTGATAGCAATTTAGTCGAAAAACAAAGCATTTACTGTATTTTTTCTGTCTGTTTGCAAAAAAACTAAAAAAAAAAAAAATACTTCTCCTTTCCTAAACTTTCCTAGCTAGTTGTTCCAGTGATCAGATTTTGCTGATCCCTGGGCTTTGTATTTGGTTCCTGTGTTCCTCCATTTTCTTGTGTGGCCAGAGGTAGTTTCTTTACTCACCAGTGGGAGTGGGGAGTACTGAGCTGCTTGTTTGTCCTCAGAGGAGTGGTTAGAGATAGCAACTAGTAATTCGTTGGCCATTTTGGGTCATTTCCTGTTTTTTCCAGCCCCCTGCTATAAAGCACGCTTTGGCGGGCTTTTCTGGCATTAGAGAACTTGGCATAGCTCCTCGTGGTCCCCTGCAGAGTTCCTAAGCCAGCAGAGAGCAGAAAAAGCAACTTTCTTGATTATAAGTATTTTTAAACATTTTATTTTGCATTTTTCAATCTTTTGAGCTTTTTGACTACTGTTTGTGCCTATATTACTGTTTTATTACCTGATTTTCCTGTTTTTCTGTGCTTAAATTGTTGATTGCACTTGTTGGCTAAAGTTTTGCTTAAAAGTAACAAACAGGCTAATACACTCAAGTGTACCAGCCTTTGATAGCAATTTAGTAGAAAAAAAAGCATTTACTGTATTTTTTCTGTCTGTTTGCAAAAAAACTAAAAAAAACCCCAAAAAATATTTCTCCTTTCCTAAACTTTCCTAGCTAGTTGTTCCAGTGATCAGATTTTGCTGATCCCTGGGCTTTGTATTTGGTTCCTGTGTTCCTCTATTTTCTTGTGTGGCCAGAGGTAGTTTCTTTACTCACCAGTGGGAGTGGGGAGTACTGAGCTGCTTGTTTGTCCTCAAAGGAGTGGTTAGAGACAGCAACTAGTAATTCGTTGGTCATTTTGGGTAATTTCCTGTTTTTTCCAGCCCCCTGCTATAAAGCACGCTTTGGCAGGCATTTCTGGCATTAGAGAACTTGGCATAGCTCCTCGTGGTCCCCTGCAGAGTTCCTAAGCCAGCAGAGAGCAGAAAAAGCAACTTTCTTGATTATAAGTATTTTTTAAACATTTTATTTTGCATTTTTCAATCTTTTGAGATTTTTGACTACTGTTTGTGCCTATATTACTGTTTTATTACCTGATTTTCCTGTTTTTCTGTGCTTAAATTGTTGATTGCACTTGTTGGCTAAAGTTTTGCTTAAAAGTAACAAACAGGCTAATACACTCAAGTGTACCAGCCTTTGATAGCAATTTAGTCGAAAAACAAAGCATTTACTGTATTTTTTCTGTCTGTTTGCAAAAAAAAAACTAAAAAAAACCCAAAAAAATACTTCTCCTTTCCTAAACTTTCCTAGCTAGTTGTTCCAGTGATCAGATTTTGCTGATCCCTGGGCTTTGTATTTGGTTCCTGTGTTCCTCCATTTTCTTGTGTGGCCAGAGGTAGTTTCTTTACTCACCAGTGGGAGTGGGGAGTACTGAGCTGCTTGTTTGTCCTCAAAGGAGTGGTTAGAGACAGCAACTAGTAATTCGTTGGCCATTTTGGGTAATTTCCTGTTTTTTCCAGCCCCCTGCTATAAAGCACGCTTTGGCGGGCTTTTCTGGCATTAGAGAACTTGGCATAGCTCCTCGTGGTCCCCTGCAGAGTTCCTAAGCCAGCAGAGAGCAGAAAAAGCAACTTTCTTGATTATAAGTATTTTTAAACATTTTATTTTGCATTTTTCAATCTTTTGAGCTTTTTGACTACTGTTTGTGCCTATATTACTGTTTTATTACCTGATTTTCCTATTTTCTGTGCTTAAATTGTTGATTGCACTTGTTGGCTAAAGTTTTGCTTAAAAGTAACAAACAGGCTAATACACTCAAGTGTACCAGCCTTTGATAGCAATTTAGTCAAAAAACAAAGCATTTACTGTATTTTTTCTGTCTGTTTGCAAAAAAACTAAAAAAAAAACAAAAAAATACTTCTCCTTTCCTAAACTTTCCTAGCTAGTTGTTCCAGTGATCAGATTTTGCTGATCCCTGGGCTTTGTATTTGGTTCCTGTGTTCCTCCATTTTCTTGTGTGGCCAGAGGTAGTTTCTTTACTCACCAGTGGGAGTGGGGAGTACTGAGCTGCTTGTTTGTCCTCAAAGGAGTGGTTAGAGATAGCAACTAGTAATTCGTTGGCCATTTTGGGTCATTTCCTGTTTTTTCCAGCCCCCTGCTATAAAGCACGCTTTGGCGGGCTTTTCTGGCATTAGAGAACTTGGCATAGCTCCTCGTGGTCCCCTGCAGAGTTCCTAAGCCAGCAGAGAGCAGAAAAAGCAACTTTCTTGATTATAAGTATTTTTTAAACATTTTATTTTGCATTTTTCAATCTTTTGAGCTTTTTGACTACTGTTTGTGCCTATATTACTGTTTTATTACCTGATTTTCCTGTTTTTCTGTGCTTAAATTGTTGATTGCACTTGTTGGCTAAAGTTTTGCTTAAAAGTAACAAACAGGCTAATACACTCAAGTGTACCAGCCTTTGATAGCAATTTAGTCAAAAAACAAAGCATTTACTGTATTTTTTCTGTCTGTTTGCAAAAAAAACTAAAAAAAAACAAAAAAATACTTCTACTTTCCTAAACTTTCCTAGATAGTTGTTCCAGTGATCAGATTTTGCTGATCCCTGGGCTTTGTATTTGGTTCCTGTGTTCCTCCATTTTGTTGTGTGGCCAGAGGTAGTTTCTTTACTCACCAGTGGGAGTGGGGAGTACTGAGCTGCTTGTTTGTCCTCAAAGGAGTGGTTAGAGACAGCAACTAGTAATTCGTTGGCCATTTTGGGTCATTTCCTGTTTTTTCCAGCCCCCTGCTATAAAGCACGTGTTAGCGCTCTTTAGCGCGCTTTAGCGTGATTTAGCGCGATTTAGCATGGAGTTGCCACTGTTGCACACAAGAGCAGTGGCGTGCAAACAAGGTTGAACTATTCGGGCCACCTAAATTCCACTCTTCAAATTTTCCCTTAAAACTACCTTCCTCGAACTATACTGCTGATCTAACCAGCGTATCCTATAACTAAAAAGTTCATCTCTACTTGATTCCCAAGTAGACTATTCTCTATCTGTAAAGCCTAGCACTTGCTCCTACAGTACTTGCACCTTGATAAAGCACTTTTATTATAGATAGTACCCCACCAGCCTAGAACCCACATCCCCCGGAGTCCCTTGTAAGTTTTTATCTATTACTTCTAGTATGTCGAGGGATCAGTTGCTAGTGTCCTCTCCTGCTCAAATGGTGAACCAAGGAATATTGAGGCAATGTTACAATTGCCTCATGTACACAGACAATCCTCTCCTTCTCCCACAAAACACAAATACATGCGAGAGATGCAACTATACGGCCAAACTGGAGGCTGAGCTCTCTCAACATAGGACTGGCAAGACCAGACAGGAGGAGAAGGTAACCACACACACTACATACCCAGTCACACATAGTACCATCAAAACTTCAAATCATACACATAATCACACAAAGACATACTCAGAGGCTCTGATCAAAAATCTACCAAAACAGCAGAGGCCATCAAAGCAGACACCCAAACAACTACCACCTCAGGACCCAACACATGCAACACATAGACCACACAGTCAGAGTGTCAAACAGTCACGGCCCTTAAGTACAAACACAATGCCAGACACACTCGTCATTGGTGACTCCATAGTCAGACACACTGACGTCCCGCTCACCAGACTGAGTAAGGAGAAGGTCACAGTAAGCTGCCTGTCGGGCATTAGAATCCGCCACATAACGCAAGCACTCAGGTCTCCCAACAGCAGGTACAAGTACGACTCAGTCATTGTCCACGCTGGTGTCAACGACCTGAGATGTACCTCCTTGGACTACATGAAAAGAGACATTGAGGAGCTCTCTGATTATGTAGCCCAGGCAGGTATGACCCTGACCTTGAGCAGTATCCTACCTTCACCTAGAATGATGCCACAATACAGTGATAAGATGATCAGCTTTAATAATTGGCTTAAATTCTGGTGTCATTCAAAGGGGATCCAATGTCTGTCTGCCTGGGATGACATGCTGGACAAGCCACGCTGCTTCGCAAGGGACGGCTTGCACCTGTCACCCTGGGCTTCGGATATTGGCAAAGGCTCTTGCCACCCCATAGTGCCTTTTTAGGCAAGGCTCAAATTCTAAACCTACCACCCTAGAACACAAAAAGGAAAAACTAAGGGTAATGCTGCTCAATGCCAGAAGTCTCAATCTCAAGATGCACGCACTCGAGGCCCTTCTCATTATGGAGAACATCGATGTCTGTGCTGTGACAGAAACTTGGTTCAAGGCTCCTGAGAGCACCCCAGCACTATCAGGTTTCACCTCATATCATGCGTTCCGGCCCCAAAATCCGGACAACACCAAGAAAGGAGGGGGGGGGTGTCCATATTCATAAAGGACACCCACACCTCAAGGTTGGTGGCAACGCACGATGCATCAGAGACCATCCAGGTGCAATTAACCATAGGCAAGACTGCTCTGCAATTTGTATAGCATGTTACAGGCCACCCTCTCAAACTCAGGAACCTCACATGGCCTTCCTGAAAACACTGGAGGGGATAAATGTATCTCCAAACACCATCATACTAGGTGACTTCAACTACCCTAATATAGACTGGGAACACTACTCAAGCCCAAACACTCTAGCCCAAAGGTTCCTGGAGTTCATAAACTCAAATGCCATGGAACAACTAGTCACCATCCCCACAAGAGGAGAAAACATACTTGATCTCATCATCACGAACATGGGATCACAATGTTCAACACCGGAAGTATACCCCTCACTGGTGAGATCAGATCATAAACTAATCTCGCTGGAGGTCCTCATCCGCCCCCACCTGAAATAAAAAAGACCACAGTGAAAAACTTCTCAAAAGCCGACTTCACACTTCTAAAAACTAGTGTGGTCTCCTTTAAGGCCCCTGAGCCAGTGGTAAACATTACTCAAACCGCTGAATCACTTACAAATGCCTTCTACCAGCACCTACTGGACTGCATGGATCAGGCAATCCCAAACAAAACTAAGACTCTTTGTACCAAAGGCAAGCGTCCAGTCTGGTGGACCCCAGCCATAAACAAGCTCTACAACAAAAGGAGGAAGCTGCTACAAGATAGAGCACAATCCTTGAAAGGTAAGACACCTTTGATCATTATAAGTAAAAAACTAAGAGCGCTCATAAAATCATCCAAGGCAAATTTTGAGTGAAAAATCGCCAAGGACTCAAAAGACAATCATAAGGCCTTCTTTAGCTATGTTAGAAACCTAGGAGGAAACTACCAGATATGCTCAGAATTAGTTCAAAATGATGTGAAGATTACTGAACCTACACACATTGCCAACATACTGGCGGACAGGTTCAGTGCAAACTTCTCCCCCCCTCCCCCCAAAAGGAGAGATAGCTATACCAGAGGATTGTAGCCCCCCCAAACATCTCCAACGCCCAGGTGAGAACTGCTCTCTCCAAGGCAAAAAACACAGCATCCATGGGACTGGATGGTGTCCCCGGCTGTGTGCTCCACGAACTCAATGAGGAATTAAACCCGCAGTTAGGACAGTTGTTTAATCTTAGCCTCACCTCAGGATACGTACCCAAGGAGTGGCGCACAGCGACTGTGGTCCCACTTCACAAGGGCGGTGCCTCCACCGACCCTGGAAATTACCGTCCCATTAGCTTGACAAGCCTTATCTGCAAAGCCATGGAGAGGATCATAATGGAACTCATAAATAAAGACATAGGGAACTTGCAGACTTTGGATCCAACCCAGTTTGGCTTTGTCAAAGGCAGATCATGCCTTTTAAACTTGGTTGACTTTTTCGAAACAGTCACCAAGGCCATTGATGAGGGAAAGGCAGTCCATACAGCCTACCTCGACCTGGCAAAGGCCTTCGACACAATACCCCATTCAGGTATCATCGACTTGAATGTAAACCCATACATCACAAGATGGGTTGCAAACTGGCTAAGTGACAGAACCCACAGGGTCAGAGTTGCTGAAGCCATGTCAGACTCAAAGCCTGTCACAAGTGGTGTCCCACAGGGCTCAGTCCTGGGTCCACTCCTGTTCAGCATCTACTTTTCTGAAGTACAAGCAAACACAGGAGGGTTATGGCTGACCAAGTTTGCAGATGACTGCAAACTGGGCGCCATAGTCGAAAACACATCTGACACAGATATCCTTCAGAAGGGCCTCACAGAAACGGATAACTGGTGCCAGAGCCATGGCCTAAAGTTAAATGCCAAGAAATGCATAGTCATACCCTTCGGGAAAAACAAGGTTACCCCTAGCTACCATATAGGTGGCAATCCACTGAGCACAGAAGAAGTCATCAGGGATCTGGGGACCCAGGTTGACAGTAGCCTTTCGTTTGACACTCATGTTGATAAAGTAGTCAGGAAAACCTTCTACACTGCCCACCTGATCATGAAGGGATTCACATCTAGATCAAGGGAGGTCATCATCCCCCTGTACTCATCACTCATTAGACCTATGATCGAGTACAATGCCCCATTCGGAATGTATCTGACCCGACACCTGCAGCAGCTGGAAAGGCCCCAAAAGTTCCTCACCAAAAGGATAAAGGGTCTCAAAAATATGTCTTATGCTGCCCAACTGAAAGAACTCCAGCTCTATTCAGTCTCATACCTCTTGCTCAGAGGTGACCTGTGCCTGACATATAAGGCCATGTCAAACCCAGATTTGATGAATATGCTTCACCTCAAAAAATCTAGATCCCTCAGAACCACAAGGGCGGGAGACTTAAACCTTGACACGGTTATTAATAGAACGTGCTGGAGGGACAGATTCATCACCCAGAGACTCCCTATGCTGTGGAACAAAATCCCGGTACATGTGAGGCAGAGCACCTCGCTGGCCTTGTTCAAGAGGAATCTTGACCAATGGATGGGAGATCGCAGATATACCCCAGGGATTACTTCAATGTCACTGCTTGACAGAGGCACAGCAAAATAATAGGCATAGTTTTATTCAAACTAAAGGGGTGGCGAAAGCCACATAACTATGGGCTAGGCTTATAAATGCCCTTGGGCAGATAGCCTAGTATGAACCTATGAACCTATGAACCTATGAACAAAATAAACAGCCCTTGCAGGTTTTGAACCCAGGATCCTGTATACTATAGTCATAGCAGTTAATCACTAAGCCATCACAGCTATGAAAATGGTTGTTGTTTTTTCCAATATATCTGTCAGTACACATACTGAGTAGTATTGAACAGCTGCTTTGACTTCTACAATTCTGTAGTACTTGTTAGTGATATTTTGAATCAAGTATGTTGTTATATTTAAATATACACATATCAGATAAATATGGTGTGATACAGCTGGAAAGGTATATACAACAGTCATGTCTATACATAAGGATATGGATAAATATATATATATATATATATATATATATATATATATATATATATATATATAAATATGTATATAAATATATATGTGTATGTACATGTGTGTGTGTGTGTATATATATATATATATATATATATATATATATATATATATATATATATTTGTATATTGATTTATATATGTTGTTGTTGTTTGTCTTTCGGCTTTTCCCAGTTAGGGGTCGCCACAGCGAAACTCCGGCCCGCTAATGATTGGCAGTTGTTTTTTATGGTGTCGAGTTGCCAGCCTGACGCCCAACCTTCAAGGAAGGCATGCCCATTCAACGCATGTCTTTTGAACACCCACTCAATCGTGGGGTGGACATGCAGACTCCACACAGAAGGCACTCTCAACCCAAGCCGAGAATCGAATGGGAGAACCACTTGCTGTGTGGCAACAACGCTACCGCTGCACCACCGCGGAAGTCCATATTGATTTATATATATATAAATATATAAAACATATGCCCATAACATTGTACTGGTGTCATACCTCAGCACCAACAGTCACAACCTCTTAGTGTAAGGGGACACAATCTGGTCAGTGCAGAGGTATACATTGAACTCTTTAGTGCAAGATGTGTGGACCAAGCCTGACAAAGTGGATGTTTACAGCCATGTAAATGGGGATATCACAAAAATACTGGAATAAATAAGCTCACACAGTTGATGCATTCACACACTCCTGTCTGTCCTAACACATATTAACCGGAGGATCAGAGGTCCCAAGCCCACATACTTCACACTACTTAGTGACATACATCTTTACACCATCCCACTGGTTTTTCAGACATACATAACAGTTATGGTGACCAGGCAACAGTTCATCTGACAAATATCTGGACGTAACATCACACTAGGTAAATACACTGAGCTGCTAGGCATGTCAGAAAGCACTGTGCAAACTACAGGCAGACTGCCACAACACTGACCCAATTTCCTATGGGGAAATACACATGTACTTGTAAATATAGCAGGCACTACAGGCATGTAACAGCATGGAATAACAGACACCAGTGTGAAAGTGGATACCCACAACCAATCCGAACATATTCACAGTCACATTATGGTAAGCCTAAGTAATATTACAGTATATGTATTGTGTGAACAACACCACCCTCATATGAGCCACTCACACAGTAAACCTACATATTACTGGGCCAATACACAGTATAGTCTGATGCTTGACTGTGGTATGGGACATGCGTCAGCCTGGCCCTACAAACATGTACGCTGATAGGGTACCATAAACTGGAGCAGCATGAAACATCAGATAGCAAAAACAGAAAAACTGCACCAAGTTAACACACAAGAAACAACGTTTATTCAAAACAAAAACAAAAAAGAAAAAAAGTTAAGCGCTTTCACAACTGCTGTTGTTTCATCAGACACTGCTATAAAATAACAAGCAGCTTAAATAGTTGCATTCAATTAGCTGATAAAAAACAGTCACATGATGCTATGCAAAGACAGATAAAAGGTATAGTGAACTGCAAATGGGGAAAGAAGTACATTACACTAAATAATCGCTAAAACCTAATAATAAAAGCACAGGCAAGTTAAAAGACAATATTATAAAAATATATAGCAATAAATGCATAAATATATATATATATATATATATATATGTATATATATATATATATATATATATATATATATATATATATATATATATATATATATATAAATATAAAAAATACAAACTAAAAAACTTAATGTTAATGTTTAAGCCGTCTAGCTTTTAGAAAAGGTTTCAGGGAAGTAGTACCATCAGATAGAACAGGACCAAGGACTATGACATCTACCACAGTCTGTACACTGGCCAAGTAACATAGTCACAATACACACTATGTCAATGATCAGCATAAGTACGCAGACCTCACTACTGTACACACTACAACAGAATGTTCAGGTTTTGTCCTCAAATATGAGACCTGCTATACATAACATGTCTAGCAGTCTGATATCTCACTAGCTTGTTACCAGGTATGATGTCAGTAAATAATATGTACTGTACATATGCACCTCTTACTGCGTGATATATTGACAAAGGATGACAGACTTGGGGGACAGAGGCACAAACACAGTGCCAGCATTGCCATATTGCTGTGATAATCTGAGAAATTTCCTGGTATAATAGGGTTTGTTGTGACATATCTCTTCTGAGGGATATGAAGTCAGTAACTGCAATCATTAGAGTATGCTACTGCATATCTAAAGATAAGAAATGTGTGAGTAACTCAACACACATAAGACTCCAAACTGGACACTCTGCAGATAGCCCTACAGGTGAGTTTCCTCAACCACATAATGCTGTCATGCCAGACTTTAAATCATGTAGAACAGCCATATCCACACAAACCCTGTTAAACCAACATTACTTCAAATGTAGAACAGCAATACTTACATTCTGTCGCCATGTCTGGGACTTCCCCTTCCTGTTTGTTAGCCTGTCTCCAGAGTGTATGTTGTAAGAGGTATTTCCAACTACCCTCTGTGATGCTGTTTGTCAAACACTCATATGAAGTCCTGCTCACAGTGAAGGAAAAGGGCCCAACACCCACATGATGTGCTTAGTTATAGGAGTGTGTTTCCATGCAATTGGCTATAGGAATTATACCACAGGTGTTCCACATGCAAATTAGCAAGTGGGGGATTGCAATTTGTGCACAGGCCATCAGCTGATCATGAGCATTCCTTACAAAACTCAAGCTGCTGCCTATGAAAAAACAGATGTACTTTTCCACATCCACCAGAGAGGGAGAGAGACAGAGAGTCAGAGACAAAGTAAGAAAGGAAGGGTGTAAGACAGCAAGAACCAAGTGTGTTTGTATATGATCTGTGGGTGGAGAGTGGTATCTGGGTATTATATCAGTTGCCTATATTGTTTACTACTTCATACTATAACAGTTGCCTATATTGTTTTCTACTTTCATACTGTCACATAGTAATTACACATGGCTGTACACATTTATGGCTGAGGATTGTCTACAATAACCTCTAAAATGTTTGAAAACTGTTGGCCCTGTAATGTGGACAATGGAACATATAGGTCCTCAATATAATTATGTAGCAAAACCCACATTGCAATGGATCTTATCAATACACACTCATCCCAACGCCAACACAGGATGTTGATGGCACACACACACACACACACACACACACACACACACACACACACACACACACACACACACACACACACACACACACACACACCAGTACTGAGTTTCAAACCCTGACCTAACTATTTATTACTATTACAGTGTTATGCAGTTTTTGCATGCACCACAGAGCTTACATGTTGGAGAGTTGTCCAAAGGTATCTTTGAAGGTGAGTGACATCAGCAACAGTGCTAAAGAAGGGGTAAGGGAAGTGTAGTACATGTGAATGTCCACAAAAGCAGGTGTTAAATGGAGACACACACACACCATCACAATTGGCAGGATCAAGATTAGAACCCCTACCTAACTAGTTTGATATACTTTACTTTTACGCAGTTATCATAAGCTCCACAAAGCTTATATGGTTGATACATGGCCAAAGGGTTATGTCAAGGTGAATGACATCAGCAGGCATGCTAAAGTAGGCCAATGGGAGGTGTAGTGAATGTGAATGGCTTCAAAGTCATTAATCTCCAAACAACACACACACACACACACACACACACACACACACACACACACACACACACACACACACACACACACACACACACACACACACACACACATTTGCCAGGACTGAGATGCATAGGTTCATTGCTTTGCAGGTGTATAGTAGGTGGATGGGCCTGACAGCTGTACAAGGCTAGGCAAAGGGAATACCTTGACATCAGGCCATTTGACAATGGTCTCCAGTGTGGCTCAGTGGTATAGTCCCTGGAGTGGTCCACACAGGCGGGTATTGTATTCACCATCCACTCATCTGGGTTACTATTGTGGATGGCCAGTGATGTGCACTGCTTCCAATGTATGTGAGCTATATTCCATAACATGGACAGTGTCTGGGTTGTGCACGTCCCACACTCATGTTCTTTGACATGTGGATGTGTACTTGAGGTCTCTGGGACATGTTGTGTGTACAGATTGTTATCTTCTGATGTAGCATTCCTGACCTCATTTGGGGAGACCTGGCTATGGAACTGAGGTTATGCTTGCACCTACATTGACAGCATGATACAGGTATTCAGTGGAGTTAGTGGCATCTGTCCATACAGGCATGTGTATAAGGCATGGCATTCCCATTGCGGGTTACATTTGCAGACTCTACAGTTGTTGCAGGCGTCCATTGGGTTACATAGCACAAGGACCACTGTAAGCATTTTATTGCCTACTGTAGGGATGGAACAGGGTGCCATGTCCTTTTACTTGTTGGATAACACACAGTCAGGAGATGTAAGACATCACAGTACTTTCTGATGTCAGTGGCACTGTTGTGGTCAACAGGCATGTAGTCCACTGCAATCACACCGTGGTTACTATCTGTGAGGTAATATGCAGGGAACTTTCAATATAGTGGATGTTGCCTAGACAAGTGTGTTTGTGTATAAGACATGGGTGGAGAGTGTTCTTTGAGTAATACAAGGGTTGCCTATATTGTTCAATCCATAATGTCACATGTAGGGCTATGGATTGTCTACACCAGCCTCTCTGCTGTTTGATATCTGTTGTCCTTATAAGGTGGACATTGTGACATATAGTAGGTCCTCAATATAATAATTTAGCAAAACCTACCCCACAATGCATCCTGTCATTACACAATCACAGCAGCCTCCACACAGAATACTGACACCAGACACACACACAGACACACTTGCCAGTACTGGGATTCAAGCCCCTACCTAGCTATGTATTGTTACTACAGTGCACTGCATTTATTGCACACACCACAGAGCTTTTTGGAGTGATGTTATCACACAGTAATTCTAAGGTGAGGAACATCATCAGCCCTTGTAAATACTGGCATTGGGTGATGTAGAGGGTGAGAGATCCCAAAAATAATTTTACCCTAATCACACATTTACATTTGCCAGGGTTGAGGTTCAAATCTCTAACAATCTTTACAGACCATTATATTATGCATTTACCACACGCACTACTGACCTGACATGGTTTAGGCTTTGCAACAGGTACTTGCAAGGTGGATGATATCTGCAGGACTGCTAAAGTCTGGCTGCAAATGGGGCCAAAATCTTTGAGGTACACATACAAACACCTGCCACAGATGAGATTCAAACCCATAGCTGTGTAGTTACTGCTACTACATTGTTCTGCATTTATGGCACACACCATGGAGTTTATTGGGATAGTCGTTGTCCAAAGGTGTATTTCAAGGTGAATGACATCAGCAGGCTTGCTAAAGTAGGGAAATGGGAGGTGTAGTGACTGTAAATGGCCTCAAAATCATTAATCATTACATGCGCACACACACAGTTTCACAGTTGACATGTTGGGGATTAGAATTCCTACCTAGCTTATTTTACACTACAGCATTATGCAGTTATCACAGGTGCCACAGAGCTTCTAGGGCTAGTCTTTATCCAAAGATGTATTTCAAGGTGAATGACATCAGCAGGCTTGCTAAAGTAGGGCAATGGGAGGTGTAGTGACTGTGAATGGCCTCAAAATCATTAATCTCTACACACACACAGAGTGTCATCATTGTCATGTCTGGGATTAGAACTCCTACCTAACTAGGATGTTACACTATAGCATTACACCATTATCACACACTCCACAGAGGTTATGGGGCTGATAATTAGCCAGAGGGTTATTTCAAGGTGACTGACATCAGTATGACTGCTAACATGGGCTATGGGAAGTGCAATGTGTGTGAATGGGCCATAAACCATTCCTCTGGGAACACACACACAAAACACTTTTTTTCCTGGCAAATCACTGGGATGATGTCAGGATTGAAGTTACTAAATAATGGCATACATTTGAGTTTCAGACTTCATATCATTCAGAAAATGTATATTAAAGCAAATCCTGATACTCTAGCAACTTTCTAACTTTATAAGAGCAATATTTAAAATATGTCCCTATTTGTACCCCCATTTTGTCAAGCTTTGTCCAGATTTTTTGCATTAACTGGTTGAGAGGTATGCTAGGGACATACCTGTATAGGACACCTCTTCAGCATGCTGTATTCTGTGGGTATTGTCATACAGACATGGGGTTCATGCTGTACTCATTCCCAACAGCAGGGATATGACCTGTGATAAACCTGTGGATGATAGTGGGATGAGCTGAGTGCATGTGTGATATGAAAGCTACTTGCAGCTGACTCACAGATATACATGGGACATTCCCCTTATACTGCCTTGAGCAGGGACATAGGCAGTCTCTCATTACTTTATAACTGTGCCTTTTGTGGTCTGCCACTGATTGGCCAGACTACATCAATATTCCATACCACACAGACAACTAATGTGCTAATGTGCTGCTAACCTGTATGTACAATTCCAAAAGTATGTGCATCTGACAGTTACATTTTATGCACTCTGTCTAGGGTACTTTCACCTGTGTACTGTGTGTATGTTTGGGCCCACATTCATGGCATGTCCATCTTTCAGATGGCGACAGATATTGACATCTGAAGAATGAGTATGGATGACTGCTGAATTGGGTTTTGCTGAGATGCATTGTGGTTGGCACTACAGTTGTCAGAACATGGCCCTGTCATCAACAGTAGTGGCCATAGGCCACCGGGACACAATCCTCCATGCCTACATGCTGACCACTTCCACACAATGTACAAAGCACAACAACCTAACACACAGAGCCCTGCATATTGTACATAGGCAACAATCTAGCCTGTAAATTGGGCCAACTCAGGTAATCTATGCTTCACTGTTATTAACCCCACTCATACATGTTACTGCATTTCTACATAGGATTGGGGGTGCAGCACATCTGACAACTGTAAACACTTGCTATGACTGTACTGGTATTTTAGGTACTCTGTTGGCTTCCATTTCATTTTGTATTCTGACCTATCATGCAAACTAGAGGCATATCAGTAGAGTACAGATCTTAGGTTTTATCGACCTACATTTCAGTTTCAGACTTCATACCCTGCAGAACTAACATACAATTGCCTGACCTGTTGTAGTCTGTCTGTGTAGGTCTGGAGGGGCACTGTTATCCATTGCCATTAGTTGGAGACCTTAGCACAGCCTTTCTTTACGGTTATCTACACCTGTTTTGCTGACTGAGACTGTTGTTGGGTTGTTGGGTATGTGAACCTTACTGACATGCATGTGTGTGTCCTATGGACACACATTTGGGCCACCACATGTACTGCAGTGGGATTTGTCAACTTGTCTAGTACTTCCTACTTTGTTGACACCAGTATTTGTTATGGATTCCATGCTGCCCATATAGGTTTCCACTATCTGCTGCCATCCCATTCAGCCACCCGATTCCCTTGCATGCTCACATCCATACCATAGCTATGACTAGCAGAACATACTATTCCATTCAGCAATTGATAGGAAGAGTGAGTTACTTGTGTCTGTGCCAGTATTGAGGATGGTGCTGGAGGGCTGACTATGTCAGATGCACATAGTGCACTCCCTAAACATGGTAAAGCACAGGTAGTGTTATGTTTGACATCCCTTTTACTGTATGTGCGAGTCAGAGATAGGTGTCATTCCCTGGGTTCCTACCGTGTCAGTGTATGTGCTATGCATTGCCTCTTTGCCAAAGCCTAGGCATACTGGACATGCCTCATTCTGCCTACATGGGCAGGTTCAGGTTGTTCCTCCTCTGAGTCATTTTGTGCCTGTGCTGGCCTTGGCAATGGTGGGGGGCTGTGTGGCCCTGCCCCGTGCTCTTCCTGCTGCACCTGTTTCTGCAGGATCATACTGTGTAGTGTGGCACATACAATGAAAATCTGGGTACATGTAGCTGGAGAGTACTGCAAGGCTCCACCGGATATGTCCAGGACCAAAACCGCGACTTGAGCATCCCAAACACACACTCTATTAAGATTCTCATTTGTGCGTGTGCCTCATTATGGAGTTCTTGTTTGGGTGTGTGTGCATTTCTGATGGTTACCATCAGTCATGGCTCCAGTGTGTAACCAGCATCCCCTACTAGTGGCCATATGGGATGTCCGCAGTGGCAAATCTCTGGTACAGCTGTGTCATATGCCAGATGTGGGAGTCGTGATAGCTTCCATGGCTGCCAGCACACGCATTCATTATAATGCCTTGGGCATCTCACATGACCTGGCAGTTGATGGAGGGGACGCCCTTGCAGTTTATGCAGACCCTACCCCGTTCAACAGATGGTGCTTTGATGTGTATGTGTGTGCAGTCTATAGCACCCACTACCTCAGGGTATTCTGCTATTTGGTGGAAGAGTTGCATATTGCTGGTCAATGCCTTACGGGTGTTGAGGAAATATATGTGCACACTGGCATGTGCTGACATGGCATCCAGGAACTGGTGGAGTACCCTGGATGCTGATGCCTATGAGATCCCCATGATATCCCCAGTTGACCTTTGGAAGGTACCTGTGGCTAGTATTCTTAAGCCTACACATACCTTGGTATCCACTTGGATGGGTTCCCCTCTGTTGGTTCTGTGTGTGAGGCGTGGCCGGCACAGCTCAACAATTTGCTGTAGGATGTCCCTGTCCACCCTATAGCACTCCACTATCTCCAGCTCATGTAGCCCCTGGTAGGTTACCCAGGATCTGTACACTCTTCTCCTTCTCCTCACTGTGGGTGGTCATCAGCATTCTCATCCTCACCACCCTCAACCTCTTACCACATATTGATGTATGAGAGCGACAGCAGCCCCTATCATTTTGTTAGTTTTGTCTGCTAAAATTTCCCCGTCTGTGTACACCAGTGGCATAGGGTTTGTGGGAAAAACTGGAGTGAAGGGTGTTTGCATAGTTTATAGCAGTGTGCTGGGCTGGGCTGGGCTGCTGCCTGTGTAATTGGCTGATTCTGATAAATTTCACCTGGTAGCTATTCTAGTTCTCCTTGATTGCCTTCCTACTGCTGTTTTCCCTTCCCATTGCTTTCCTGTTTAAGCCCTGCGGCACGCTGCACATACTCAGTGCTCAGATGTGAACAGAGCTGCTATTTCCTGTTTTTTTTTTTTTTTTGTTTAAAATCTGGTGTGTGGAGCCCACACCCATTTATGCAATGTAAAAACTGCTAGGCAACCTTAGACATACCCCTTTCCTTAGCTGTGCTTAGCTAAGAGCAAACACAGGCCACAGAGCACCAATAAGCTTACAGCATGCATGACACACCCTCTTTTGAAGTCAGCTACCTCTTAGGCTTGCACCATGGTATTACTGCACTTACACGGTTGAGTGCTAGCTAACACTGAGGAGAATTCTGTGATTCAGTATCAATTCCCTCATTTGCATTAAACTGACTGCTAATGCATGGTTACAAGACTGACACTCAGTCTTCTCCCTTAGCAACAACTATTCAATGGTATTGTTATCTTCTGCATGCCATTGACTATCATGGCAAAATGCTGATTTTGGTTTAAAAGCTTATTTCCAGCTTTTCTTTTATTTTCGGGCCGATCCAATTTGCGCACCGCCGCCCTATGCTTAAACTGCCAAAATAGGACAAAAAAAGTTATTTTTTATAATTTTGCAACTATTTCCCATGCCGATGGCCATATATTTGGCCATTGGTATGCCTACTACATTGAATACATGCTTTCTCTGGAGCTGTCATGCCTCCGTTTTGTAATTTGCAGAAATGTATTCGGTTAGCTCCTTGGGCAGGTTACACTATTCCTGCACAAATGCCTGTATGCTTTCTGGATCACCAATTCGCCTCATTTGCATGGTTTTCACCTGCAAATGGGGTAATTAGCATACAGGAGCTGGGTACATGCAGGAATAGTGTTGGAGCGCTCGTGCATGTCCCGAGAGCTCATTCCTGGATCGCTCCTCGGCCATATTGCGTGCAGCAGCTCTTGCACTATTCCTGCTCACTGTGCAGAGCTTGTTGAATCCTGGGGATGCTTTATGATATGTTGTTGGATGATTTAATAGAAGAATATCATTTTTTTATCATGGATTCCCACAATGATCCATTATTTATTGGTTACCCACAAGTTACAAGAATGGAGTTG